>NW_020664446.1:41467439-41511810 GCF_002925995.2 Terrapene triunguis | reverse complement strand
CTGGCCAGTCGCGTCTGGGCTGCTGCCCAGCTGGTGCAATCCCGCAGCGGCCCCGGGGCGGAGGCATCGGCAGCCCAGGCCCGTTCGTTCCCCTGCGGGATTGCACCAGCTGGGCAGCAGCCCAGACGCGACTGGCCAGGGGCTGGGCGCAGCGTGCGCGCTGCTGGGTCCCCGCAGCAGGCCCGGGGGGTTCGGGCCCGGGCGCCAGAGCCGCAGCCGCCGAGCTTGGCCATCGGCCGCTTCCTCCGCCCGCGGCAGTGGGAGCTGCAGCAGCGGCTGCTCCCGAGTCCCGCTGCCCGGGGGGGAGAACAGCTGCCGCCTGGCCCCGCGGGCCGCCCCCCTACTCTCTCTACCACCTGACTGAGTCCTGCCTGCACTCGGGGCCAGGCTGGACTCTCACTCAGCCCGGCCCCGTGCTCCCCCTGTGTCTCCCGGGCCTCCCTCCAGCGCTTGTGGAGGAAGGGTGTTTTTTTTGGTTGGTTGGTTTTTTTGCCCCGCCCCCTCCCGCCACGCGCCGCTCCCCCCCCGCATCCCGATATTTGACTTGGGTGATCTGGTCACCCTACTTGTGCCACTGTTCTGGACTCATGAGTTGCTCAAAGTGCTGAAATGAGATTCATCCAAAAATGGATTAAAAACCAATACAACATTCAGGTAGATCAAATATTTATATTTAAAGTCCCCAGACATTAAAAGGTCATAATAAATTTTAATATTTCCTCAGAATTTAAGACCTGAATTGGTTTAAAGATTATAGTCATGTACTAGGAAAAGACAAAATAGTTGTAAGTTTAATTCCTGATTTAAAAAAATAGCTAAAAAAAAAAATCTCTGCTCAGTTTCCTAGAGCCACATGCATCTCCTCTCGAAGAAGTTTTCTGCCTTTGGTTTCCAATAGATCACAATCTGACAAGTGCAAAAACACAACAGAAGCAAAACACTGACAACGCATTTTAAAATACACACACAGTAAACATTTGCAAAATGATTAAGTGTGGAGATGAAAGTAAAAAGGATTCAACACCTTAAGCTGTCCAGGGGGCTCAGCAACAAGTGTCATTTAATGACATGTCAGCCCTTGATGAGCCATGTAAATTGCAGTAGATAGATGATGGATAAAGTGAATTGGGTTTAGATTTACTCGTCTCTTTGCCATTGTCTCTTTTCCCACTATATGGCTATGCAATTGATGAGAATATTACCACTGTCAAAATTCATGAGTCAGGCCCTCAAAAAAACATGAAGTTTTGTTTTTCAAATAATAGAGTTGGGGATATTTTGTATTTACCTTCTGATTTCCGAGCCTTTAGATAGTACTCACTTCACGTTTTCAACTTTTTTCTGCTGATAAAAGCACATCCTCTTCTTGATGGTATTGGAGACATTAACCTCACTGACACGAAAGCACAGGATTCTGGAGACAAACACTGTGATTAGAAACATACACTTAGATTGTTGCAAAAATTGTATTGTGGTTCTGAATTTATAATGATGCCACATTTGTCACTCTCACCTTTTAAAATGCAGCACTGTAACTTTTCCCAGTGATTTCTTCAGAGCTTTGTATCAATAAGAAGCTTTCCCACAATCTCTCAGGACAGAATGGAAACATATATAGATTGTAAACTCTCCAGGTCAGGAACTCTTTATTATGTGTGTTCAGTATATAAAACAATGGGGCCCTGATCCCCCAACCAGGTCCTCTAGGCACTACCATAATTAATAACACAGACAAATTATCTTCTCAGCTCCCAGCCTGAGTAACCAGGCCATGAACTGAGAAGGTCATAGATCATTGAGCAACAGCAGAGCCACTCTGTTCTACAGGTGGAACTGCCCATGGATTTTCATTGTCATGGCTCCACCTGCACTGCCCCCCAAAAAGACTTCTTGTACACATTGGGTTGCAAAGATCCCCTGCAAATCTCTGGCTTCTCTGCGTTTGCTCCCCCATGTTCTGGGCACTCACCCACAATGAAACCACACTGGTCCTGCTGTGATCAGGGTTCTTTGCATCTATGGGAGGTGTAAAGAAAGATCTGACCCTTAGTCAGTTTTTGACATTTATGTCCAGCTTATCCATACAGTATTACCTTTTGTATATTCAAGGCATCAACTGAGGGGGGAAAGGGAGGGGTTCTTAAATAGGTGGATGGGGGTGGACCCTTGGTCGTTTGTTCTAACACCATAAAGCTCAGAACCTTGTTAATTATGAAGCCCTGACAGCTGGGCTCAGATTGTTATAGAATATTGATTGAGAGACTTCTGCCACTGCCATTTATTAAAAATAGTCATCAGTATCAGAATCTCCACTCCACCCCCAGGGTTTCTTCAATACTTCTTATCAAAACATTTTTTCTAAAAACTCTCCTGATCACACAATAAAAAGAAAAATTATTAACCCTGGCACTGCAGACTAATTCCAGCCATGATCAGTCATAGTGATAAATTGTCCAGAGAGAAGAAGCCACAAGTGAGCTTTTGGCAGTAATAAGTTAAGCTGATTTTTACAGTGAAAGAGCATCTTACCCAGGTTCCAGGTCATGTGGCTGACATGGCACAGCTGATTTCCACAGCTGTAATTGCCTGTGTGCAGAAATATGTCAGGTCAGAGGTGTTTGGGTTGGTCTCTTGCACCTCTATTATTCATTCTTACAAGTTAACTGAGTGGCCATTCTGTATAGACACCCCCAGCTATAAGTGGCATTTCATTATGATGAGTATCCAATTCTCATACCCTTCCTGATCTGATGCAATTTGGCATAATTCCACAAATTTCCATGTTCTGAGAAGAGTAAATGCAACAATAGCCTAGGTCAGTTATGTCAACAAATCAGCAGAACCTAAGGACAGCAATCTGCCCTCACCTGCTGGAGGCAGTATTTGGTGCAGGGAGGCTTCATCAGCTGACTAGAAAGAATTATGTGATTGGCTGAGAGGATCATATAATTGGCTAAAATTGGTTTAGAGGCGCTCGCCATCTGTCTTTTACAGAAATACCAACTAGGAGTTTTATTCCAAAAGTAAGTGGTGGGTCAGGTAGTTTAGATCTCTTTACTCTAGCACAGGAAAATCATTGTCTTGTTTAGAAAGCAAATGAAATTGGATGTGATTTGGTTCTATTATGTCAGTAGCCGACTAGCTGTTTAGTTTTGTCCACAGAATCTACCTCTAATGTACAAAATGCATTCCAACTGCAGGCAAGAGTCATGAGTGTTCACATTTCTAATATTGTGATGTCAGCGATCTGTGGCTTTTTGGGAACAGATTCTCAGATGATCCTGCTTGACTCTCCAAAACACTTGGTTAAACTGGAAAATGTGGTTTCTGATGAGCCTGCCTGCACTAGTAGTAGATACTCAAACCATCATTGCTTCTATCTGTTTGTCTAAGCATGATGGAATGTCTCAAATGTTACACTCAGTGCAACAGTAGGTCAGATTCCAAAGTACAACACTAGGTCTGGCCTAGTTTGGCAATGCCCTGTCACATGAGTGACAAACGAAAAACCTGCCCTCTTCTTCACTCATGGGCTGGGAACACTACAGAGGCAGTACACATTCCTATAAGGTATGGATTGGGTCTTTGCAGCCACATCATCTTCCCTTCTCATCCTCTGCTAGGAGTGATAGTGGTGGGTGTCAGAGGCAATTTTTGTAAATCAAGGGTTCTGATCAGTTAAAGACAGTAATGATTTTATTGTTTAGTCATATTAACGCCAAATTAATTTAGCTTTAAGGCCACATTCCTACTGCAGATTATGGAACTTCATTTTTAAAACCTGGTTATACAAGTGTATGAAACTTCTGCTATAGCTCCCACTGATGTAACTCAAGGACAGCTAAACTCAACTTATTGAGCTCTCTCAGAGGAACATGACATGCCCAACTCTTCTAATTGAGTTAACCTGCAAAAGAGAGGTTTGTAACAGAAATGCTGATAGACACTTAACTCTAGTGGTACTACCAAATTTTAGAATAAGGTGTTTTAAAAAGGAATATGAACAATGAGGACCAAACAATATGTCATGTTTAAGTCATCCCTTATTCCATCCTCACACTCAAGCAAAATTGGTAGCTTTATTTTGCTTCATTCTTGTCAAAGATGGGTGGTCACTCAAAGGAACTAGCGGCAAGTGGGATGAGTAACTCTTTTCCTCCCTTGGAAGCCAGATTTTCTAAACTGCCTTTCTAGAGCGTCAAGTCACTTTTAGGAATAAATCTGAGAGCTGAAGTCCCATGACAGGATTTGGCATCGTACCAAATCCTAACACAGCAGTATTGCACTAAGAGGGTAGCACAGTTTGAAGTGTCATTCTTCACTCAAAGACACTAAATGATGAGATTCTGCCATTACTTCAGGGGCTGTAAGCAACCTACACGGGACCTGGAGAGACCTTTCCCCAATATCAGCCATAGGTGGGCGAGGCTGCTGTAGGTGGACCTATGCTGGCCCCTCCCCCTGCAAACCCAGTGGTCCACTTGTGGGGCAAGTGAAAGTCAAAGATCCTATGGCCTACTCAAGAGTAAGGGAAAATGGGTTTTAACAGCCAACAATATTTTTAGCTATTACTTTGTGCATAGCAAATAGTATCCTGGCTTACAGTCACTACACTACCACTATTTCATTGCTTAGCTAATTATACACATGGTGTTAGTATATACACTTTAATAGTGTATTTTCAGGAAGCAAGGGGAAACTGTTCAGTATGGAAGTGCTACTTCTCCAGAGCTAAGCTGGCCTGGCAGCAGACAGTTCCATATTTAAAGTGACAAGAGGAAAAAGAACCATAGATCCCTGCTATTTTGTCCAGCTTTATGTGCAAGACTCATTTTTTCCATAAAAGCTCCATTTCCACTGAAAGCATTTTGCAGCATACAGCATCATTGGAGCTAACATGGAAAGCTATATTTCAGAATACCAACAGTAAGAGGCAGCATAGCAATCACTATTCTATTACATAATAAAATATACTGTGACAAAACAATCCAGCATTTTCTAGACATACCTGGTGTGTGTGGAATATTCCATGCAGAATACATATGTTTTCATTGCAGCTCAGCACAGCCTTAGCAGAAGAGTGAGGAGAATGTTCGCAGTTTTCACTCTGACAGGTAGTGGTCTTTGCAGTTTTTTAGGGTTACATGCTGCTAGGTGGATGGCCAGTGAGGATTGCTGAGATTGAACTTTTTGTTAAGTTGTTGGGTTTTGTTGTAGTTAAGAAAAACCTTAAGAGACTTAGAACTATCAGCTGATACACTTAGAAGTATGTAGTTATAGACCAGCTATTAGGGTTACCCTCATCTTCTTGTGTAGTAACCACACTTTTTACACCTAGTTTAAGGCCCTGATCCTGCAATGAACTCTGCATGGCGACAAGCCCCACTGGAGCCAATGGGGCCAACAGGGGTCCATCTTCACAGAGCCCCTCTGCAGTATCAGTTCCTTAGACTGCAAGCTCTCTGGGGCAGGAAGCACACCTCTCTATACAACTGTATGGAGGCCACAATCCCAACGGAGACTTCTGGGTGCTAATAAAGCAGTGTGCACTCACTAGCCAGGGATGGAAAAATAAAGTCCCAACTCCAAATCTCTCCACATCACTTTCTTCTGGGTTTCCTTTATTTCCCAAAACCCAAACTAAAAACCAGAATAAATCAACTCCAATTACTAGGTAATAACCAGCCAAGGTCTTGCCACCTGGGAAAAGAGACAACACACCCTTTCCCTATGGCAGTCCTTCTCAACCTTTCCAGACTACTTTACCCCTTTCAGAAGTCTGATTTGTCTTGCATTCCCCCAAGTTTCACCTCACTTAAAAACTACTTGCTTACAAAAATCAGACAAAAATACAAAAGAGGGTCACAGCACACTATTACTGAAAAATTGCTGACTTTCTCATTTTTACCATATAATTATAAAATAAACAATTGGAATATCAATATTGTACTTACATTTCAGTGTGATACTTGAGTCTGTTTTTCACTTGTGAGCCTTGTGTGAAGCCTGAGCCTCAGGCAGTGGGGCTAAAGCATGTAACTTAGCTTCACGGGGCCCCCTGTGGTGTGGAACCCCAGGCCATTTACCTGCTTGGCACCTCCTAATGCCAGCCCTGCACGTGTGACTCCCCATAACCTGTCCTGTGACCCCTTTGAGGGCTGCAACCCCCAGGTTAAGAAACACTGACCTAGATGAGTTGAGTACCCCCTGGAAGACCTCTGAGTACCCCAGTGGTATATGTATCCCTGGTTGAGAGTCACTGCCCTATGGTAACTTCCCCTACCCTACCTTCCCTTTTCCTTTTATAACTCTGCCCAGATCAACCATCTGATAGGCAGGAACCTGGTAACTCCTTACATGCCAGAGAGCCTTTACACCTTGTCACAATGCTAATGGAGTAGAAAAACAGGCTCGTCCCTATTGTATTTTGAAATTGGAACAATATTTCATAAATACTTAAAAATAATCATCGTTTGTGCCTTACATTTACTTTAGCAGCTCTTATGTCTTAGTGCTTAAAGATGTAATGGCATGTAGTGATGATTAAATACACACTTCACATATTTGAGGGCTTTATCACCAAATATTAGTTATTTTTTCAAAAAATACACAAATTCTGAGCCACAAAATTGGTTGACTATAGCCTGCAAATAATACTGGCCCCATTTCCCAATATAGCAGATATAACTCATGCACAGAAGATGACGATAATGCTTCTTAGATGAGAATTAATGTAATTGGATATCATTTCCAGCTAAATTGTAGGTGATCACTAGGGAAGAACACGTTCTTAATATATGATTAATTGCTGTTGCTGGTGTAGCTACAGGAAAGAGATCTGACAGGGAATAGTCTCAATAGTTCAGATGAGGATTTGTAAAACTCTATAGCTCCTGAATTAAATGAATGTTTATGCTCAAGCTACTTTTAAGTGGAGACACTTATGGCAACAAGCATGTTTATGTTGATTACTTTAATCTTGTGCCTGTAAACTGTTGCTTTGATGTTCTTTAAATTACCAAAGGTATTTAAAGGATTCTGCCTAACATGCTTTCAAATTCTATCTTTTATGTGAATCTTTTCAACTTGTTTAATTGTGAAAATATACATAAAATGCAGTGGGAGTTGGACTGGTGACTCATGCCTCTCATAATTCTTCAGAATATAGGGGAGCAAGAATTTTTGTAACTGCATTTGAAGCTTTTCAAATTTAATTTTCACTGTAAAACAGACCTTTCAGTGGCACAGCTATACCGTTGCAGTTGCAAAAGTGCTAGTGTAGACATAGCCTTGACATAGCCTTAAAATAGCTGCAGGAACTCCCTCTTTTACTCAAAGAGGAAACATGGCACATTATCCTTCATACAAAGGGATAAATACTTCTACCTAAAACACTCTTACCTCCTGAATTTGGATGTTTAGATAAAACTGTGACCCACATCCAAATCTCCCCAGTTTTGCCCATCTCTCAGAAATCACCTGGAGTATGTTGCTATTGGAGTGGAAACTCTTACTTCAAAGTAATCGATTCTTTTTTACCCCCAGCTACCCTTCAGCCAATGAGAAGTTCAGTCACTAGACATCAGCTGTCAGAGGCTGATGAACTTTTGTGTAAAACACAAGGAACTCAAAGCTTAAAATGATCCCCTGGAGGCTTGAAGATGGCAATATTTACCACAGATAGCAGAGAAGAGTTTTATTATGCAGCTGAAAAGAGAAGAATCTGGAAGGCCTATCTGCCAAGCTAACGCGGCACTTGCAAAACTATGTTGCAATTTCTAGAGATCCCAACTGAGATGTGTGTAGGTGCTGTGCACACACAGTAAGGGAGTCCCAGCCTTAGAGAGCTTACATCTAATAGATAAAAGGTGGGAGAAAAGAAGCTTTGTTATTCCCACTTTACAGATGGGGAATTGAGTCACAGATTAAGTGATTTGTCCTTAATCATACAGGAAATAAATGGCAGAGCAGGAAACTAAACCCATATCTCCTATGACTCAGCCCAGTGCCTTAAACATAATACTATCCTTCCTCTTAAAAAGGTAGAAAGGCTCAGCGGGGTGGAAAATTTTATCTATTGTAAGACCATCTGTGCTAACCACTATGCCACCAATTTATCTGAAACAAAGACATACAGTGTTCTTATTGTGCATCTCTAAACCGTCCTATTAAGAAACTTTGTAGATTTATAAAAATAACAAACTTTCACTATGCACCTGCAGCTGACTAAACCATTATTATTTGAAACTTTACTCTTGGGACATTTAATTGAGCTTGGAGTATGAGGAATCAGATGATGACCATTTCCTTGTTCTACTTTAGAGAGGAAATCTGTATCGCCATACAGTACCCTACCTTAGTGTATATACAGTACCATGGAGTATGGACTGAGAGCTGCTAAAGTAGGCTGTTTTTCCATTTGAAGAAGGTAGTCGGGGAGGTGGGAAGGGAAATGTCCAAAGCAGCAGTAAACTTGGGTGGAAGGGCTGGAAGTAGATCTCTCCCCTGTATATAGCCTGTCATATATGAGCTTCACTTTCCCCAGCTGTCTGGTGGGGTTCATGAGAAGGCAGTGCCAGCCTGTGGCTCTGCTTTTGATAACAGAGAGCACTGGCAAATGAAAAATGATTCTGGCACTGACTTCTCTGGCTGTCTTGGTGTTTGTTACTGGAGTGTGCATCTGCACACAGTGAGTATAGATTACACTGGTGGATAGAGCATCTTGTATGATTGTTAGGATGTCCTCCCTAGCAAGTAACATTATATCAAGCACAAAGGGGTGATCGATTTTGTGATTAGAGCACAGGCTGTAAACAAATGCAGTGCTGATGGTAGCATGTCAACTGAAAAGTAGGGGTTAAAAAGAGTAAAACATGCACAGACATGATGGTTTACATGCTCTCCAATTATGCCTATTTCGCATCTAGTTGCCCCAACATGTTGTTAATAGCAGGACTAATGGACTGTCCCAATGACTTCTAGAGTTAAAGGAACAGTGTACACTAGCAAATGTGGCACACCAAAATATAAACACAAAAGTCCTTTACTTTGACATTCAAAAAAGCATTTTTCCACGGGCTACACCAAAAACAGTATATTCCTTTAGCTGGTACTTAGAGACTTTCCAAAGTGACTCATGCTATGGGTTGCCCTTTATAAAAGGCCTGATTTGTTTCAGATGATAGGTGCTCAGTGCTTTCTGAAAGGTGGGTCCCTTGAAATAGTCTGTATTTGGGCCCCCATAATAAAAAAAAATTGTGATAATCAATGATATAAGTACCTAAAAGAAAAAAAATTGCCCACAAGAAAATCAAGTGGAGAGCAGAATAAATGTAGGTCTTTCATGGGGAAGAGAAATGTCAATCATCCAAAAATACCTCAGCGATAAGGAGGATTGCCAATTATATTTTTAAAATATTCTTTAGGATCCTGAAATATCAATTATGGTGTCAGTTACACTTACATCCCTTTCTATTCTGCTAAATCCTGCTTATTCAAGTCCTATTTAAAAACACTTTTATTCTCTGTTTTCCGCAGGAGAAGGAGGTTAAACTTGAAAGACCCTTCAATTATATATGAAGAGGCAAATCTGCTGGGGATGAGTAGCTGCATATCTGAGAGCAGGTGAGCACCTCTGCTCTTCCTGCAATTACCTATTTAAAACCCAAAAGGTGCTGTGCAGTAGCAGTACTGTACGTGTTAGCTGAGGTTTTAGTTTTTGCTGAAATAAAAAAAAAAAAAAAAATCTACCAATGAAGTTCTGTTCTTCAACACTTCAGTAGGTTTTGCGCATCTATTCAGCAGAGCTTTTCATGTTGTTCCCTACTTCCCTGACAATCCACTGTCTGCATCCTCTCTCCTAAGTACTTTGGAGCCTAAGCTTCATTGACCATCAGTTTTACACTGACTTGGCTTTTAAACTGTCTCCAGTCTAGTACTCTACACTTAAAGGAAATCGCATAGTAAGACTTCTCCCTTCCTTGTCCCCTCCTCCCAACCCTACCTTCCCAAGCCAACTGCTAGTCTCTCACCCTTGCAGAAGGGCATTAACGATCCATTGTAAAGATCTTGTTAAACAGTCTCTTACTAAATACCCACTTCTTCGGATGCATGTAGTGGAAATTTCCAGGGGCAGGTATAAATATGCAGGCAAGAATCAGTGTAGAGATAACGAGGTTAGTTCAATCAGGGAGGATGAGGCCCTCGTCTAGCAGTTGAGGTGTGAACACCAAGGGAGGAGAAACTGCTTTTGTAGTTGGCTAGCCATTCACAGTCTTTGTTTAATCCTGAGCTGATGGTGTCAAATTTGCAGATGAACTGAACCTCAGCAGTTTCTCTTTGAAGTCTGGTCCTGAAGTTTTTTTGCTGCAGGATGGCTACCTTTAAATCTGCTATTGTGTGTCCAGGGACCAATCCATGCAACAAACCTCGATGCCAACTCTGCCCACATATCTACACCAGCGACACCATCACAGGACCTAACCAGATCAGCCACACCATCACTGGTTCATTCACCTGCACGTCCACCAATGTAATATATGCCATCATATGCCAGCAATGCCCCTCTGCTATGTACATCGGCCAAACTGGACAGTCCCTACGTAAAAGGATAAATGGACACAAATCAGATATTAGGAATGGCAATATACAAAAACCTGTAGGAGAACACTTCAACCTCCCCGGCACACAATAGCAGATTTAAAGGTAGCCATCCTACAGCAAAAAACTTCAGGACCAGACTTCAAAGAGAAACTGCTGAGCTTCAGTTCATCTGCAAATTTGACACCATCAGCTCAGGATTAAACAAAGACTGTGAATGGCTAGCCAACTACAAAAGCAGTTTCTCCTCTCTTGGTGTTTACACCTCAACTGCTAGAAGAGGGCCTCATCCTCCCTGATTGAACTAACCTTGTTATCTCTACACTGATTCTTGCCTGCATATTTATACCTGCCCCTGGAAATTTCCACTACATGCATCCGAAGAAGTGGGTATTCACCCACGAAAGCTCATGCTCCTATACGTCTGTTAGTCTATAAGGTGCCACAGGACACTTTGCTGCTTTTAAAGATCCAGACTAACACGGCTACCCCTTTGGTATAAAATATTGTTACAGATGGAGGATTTTGGATGGCTTGAAATGTAGTGACCTCTGCAGTTCACAAATACTACTCTTTTAAGAGACTATGTCTTCATCCCAAGCTTGCCCCAGTCGCTGCACTGTGTGGTAGAAGAAATGGAGTCTCATGACACAAGTTACAGACATTCTGCTTTTGATTTTGGTGCCTGGTGCCACTTTGTTTTCTGTGTGGCCTGTGTTGGGCTATTACTGTGATGTCCCAGTTAATACTGTCAACCTCTCTAGCTTCACTGGATCACATAGTTTCCCTGTTGCTGGCTTCTTTTCCCTTCTGTCTGTAATAGTAGCAGTCTGTAATAAAAGCCTAATGCTTTCTACAGCTTCGCAGTGCATTACTGAGCCTATGTTTCAAATTGGCAGACTTTAACACAGTGGTAGCATGCAAAACAGATGAATATCAATACATATTCATGCCATGGGCTAATAATGCAGCAGCAGAAACACAAGAAAGATCAACATTCCATCTAGTTCTGTGTTCTCTCCTTGACAGGAACATCTACTGAATGCTGCAGAAAAAGGTGAAAATGCCCAAATGTGTAGCTGTGTGGTGTGTTTGTGCTGAGTTAGTGGGGAAATTTCTTCCTCATTGCAGCTGATGATCAGCTCATGCACTGAAGCATAAAGATTGGTAGCTGATGTAAATCTTATCCTAGCTTGTATAACTGCAGGTAAAGCAGCGGAGCGTATCCATAATTTGTGTAATTTTTGGTCCAATTGATATAGCGTGAGGACATGAAGGAACTTAGCTCGTTGGAACATAACACAATTTTAGGAACAGGAAAAAATATTTTGTCCTAACAAGCCTGCTACATTTTATGTAACTTTCAGCCCACATTCTTGCAGTAAAAGTCTAGATTCTAAATCCTAAATTCATGCCTATTCTTTGCTGTGATGGCCTCCTATGACAATTTTTGCCATATGTTTAGTACTCACTGAGTGAAAATTTTCTGCTTGAGAATCCTATTTTCTCTCAATCATTAAAAAGTTAGTAAAGATAATTTACTCTTAAACACCTTGTTCAGAGTCTGGAGGGCCTCCCACTAGATCACTTCCAAATCTCTGCCTACTGGAGGCATCAGAACCAGCCTTTTATTTCCAGATGTCAGTGTCTTACTGTTTTTCCAATAGGCACCATGAACTTCTCTCTCAGCCAGGTATGGACATATTGGGACTGTTTGGTGAAGGTAAGTATGACTGAATACACACCTCATGCCACATTCTCTTAATGGAATATATGCTTCTCTACAGTGGCAGCTGTCCAGGGTAGAATGTGCTTCATCTGTTTAAATATCTGCCTTCCTATTTATATGCAATGTGTAGATGCAATAATAATTCCAGAGAAAATGCATTACACTTTGCATCCTTAGGGTTTTTAAATTAGCAGGAAAAGCTCCGGGCCTCAAGAAGTACATTTTGCCCCCATAGAATTGCAGTACTGATTACGCCACTGCTCCCAGAAGAGAAAATTAACAACAGAATGAAAAACAAATCTCATTAGGAATTCAAGTAGCCTAGTCCTTTCTCAAGATTATCTGTCTTACAGGAGGCATATGTGGTTTGGCTGTGAGTCTGTCTGTTTAGATCTATGAGTACTTAGCTTCAGATGTACAGTGCTGGAACTTGCTTCTACCACTTTGACACACCCAAGCTGATCTTACTTGCCTCTCACATTGAAAGCTTCAAGATGTAACTATGGAGAGCAATTGAAAATAAGATTAGTAAGGTAAAGAGCAAGGGGGGTTATTTGACAGCCCCGTTTGGGGTGCAGGAAGAGGGGAAATTGAACACTGGGAGAAGGGGGGGGGGGCTTGGCTGCTGTCACCAAAAGTGTAACCTAGCAACCTGAACACAATCAGGCACAAAGTAAACAGACTTTTTAACAGAAGTGAGGTAACTTTGCACGTCTCCCTCCAGACCGTGGGAGCAAAGGGGACTCATTCCCCAAGCTATGGTATCAGTGTAAATGGTGAGTAGGTCCTTTATATATATTTAATAACAGGCACATTTCTGACTTTTACTGCTTTTCTTTGTTCAAATATCACAGTCCCAACTTTCCCTTTGAAACAGCAGCCCTCTGAAATGTAGGAAGCTGGGGAGAGGGAGCTTCTAGCAAGTAGCCCTGATTTATGCAAATATGTACGAACAAGCTATGGTCCCAGGCCACCTGTGTGTGAAAAGAAAGGTACACTTGCACATAAAATGGCTGGGATGGGCAGGTAGGTAGCTTCATAATTCCCAAAGTCTAAGACTTAGTGCTGCTGCTTTTATAGCCCTCATGTTTGAGTGTCCACTCCCCCACATTACCTTGGTTATTACTGTTTGTGTTTTTCTTATCTCATACCTGAGCCTATGAGGTATTCAGGACTCTCAACTCCCATTGGCTTCAGAAGGAGTTGAGGGTACTCAGCATTTTGCAAGGTCAGGCTAGTTTTGTTTCTTGGCTCTGACTATTTACATGATTAGCAGAGTCTCTGCTGGCATTATTTTATGTATTTATTTATTTGCATTACCATTGATCTTGGTTGGGGTCTCCAGGTACAGAGCCCCATTGTGCTAGTCGCTGTACATAAATGTAGAATGAACCAGTCCCTGCTCTGAATAGCTTACAATCTATATAAATAGATAAGATAATGGTACTTATCTTCTCCCATCATTTGTTTATCTACATTTTACAGTGGAGGAATTGAAGCATAGAGAGATTAAGTGTCTTGCCCCAGGTCACACAAGAGATCTGTGGAACAGCTAGGATTTGAATCTAGCTCTGCTAAATTGCAGTCTACCTTCTGGGCATACTACTATTAGGAAGGTTTCATCTGAATTAAAATACATTTTTAGGGAGTTTTCAAAGAGCTATAGCAGTGGTTCCCAAACTTGTTCCGCCGCTTGGGCAGGGAAAACCCCTGGCACGCCGGGCCGGTTTGTTTACCTGCCGAGTCCACAGGTTTGGCCGATTGCTTCTCCCAGTGGCCACGGTTCGCTGCTCCAGGCCAATGGGAGCTGCTGGAAGCGGCGGCCAGTACGTCCCTCGGCCCGCGCTACTTCCAGCAGCTCCCATTGGCCTGGAGCAGCGAACCGCGGCCACTGGGAGCCGCGATCGGCCGAACCTGCGGACACGGCAGGTAAACAAACCAGCCTGGCCCACCAGGGGCTTTCCCTGCACAAGCGGCGGAACAAGTTTGGGAACCACTGAGTTATAGAAATGAGGGGTGAAAAGATTTATTAGGTCATCTAATTAAAGTACAACATACACCAATCCTGTACACCTCAGCTGGGAAACCAACTATATGTATACAGCTCACAATTTTGATTCATATGGTAGATGCATCACAACAGTGAAACTGCCACAAGTCTGTTTCATAAGGGGAAGAACCAGCCCCAAGTTACTGGGGAGATGATTATTTTCAGAGGATTTATTTAAATGAACTTAAATTAAATAACTCACAGTGACTTGTTAAAGTGTCATCTCTCTGATGACTGGTGAGGGCTGGCTGGACTTCTTACGGGCCCCTGTTTACATGTGACTGCATTGTTGGGGTGCTGCTGAATATGAGGTGGGTATCATAATCTCCTCCTAGGCCTGGTCACTGAGAGCCACACTACAGGTTTGCAAAATGCTTCTTTAAACTTCCTTTGCTTGCTGCCCAGCTGCCTCTTCAGCACCAGGCATTCGTTAGAATTAGCGTGGGGGTGGCAAGGTGGGTGGTTTGGCCTAGGTGGGGCATGGACAAAATAGCTTTCAAACAGATACTCAGGCACTGGCCTTTAAAAAGCTGTAGTTTCTAAACTCCTAGCTAAAGAAATGCTCAAGCAAATACAGATAAATTGTATGTCAATGATTTCCCCAGTGGGCTCCACTTTAGTTACATTTGAAATGGTGAATTATGAAACAGAGGGTAGAGGGAAATGATAGCGCCTAAAGCTTCTTCCTGTGGTTTGTTCTGCCCTTTGTTAGCACGGGTGGAGTGTTTGAAACAAACCTATGCCCATGGGTACTGAGCAATGACTCCCACTAATCCATGCTAAGCACCAACCCACACCCAGGGCCTGTTGTGTGATTTAGGGATTCATTGCGCAGTCACAAGGTGACCAGTGTCATGTGGGTGTTTTTCACTGCCCATTGCTTCCTGAGGGAACCCATTAAAGCCTTGAGGGAGTACGTCTTTGTTTCTATTTGTAAATGCTACTTCAGGAAGCACCTGCCAAAACAGCGTGGTATAATAATAGTCCCCCCTTATAGAACGCTTTATAAACATTCACTAATCCTCACAACACCTCTGTGAGGTAGATATTGTTAGCCCCATTTTACAGGTGAGGAAACTGACACAAAGAGAGGTCAATACCTCTCAAACCATGGTATAAGTGAGTTTAGGACCTGAATGTACCTTAAATTATAGCAATTGTGTGAAGAAAGATTCTGTCTCCCCACACAATAGAGTTTCTCCATAGGTGTATATAGTACATGTACATAGAATCCATGTGTCTGAATTCCCAACTGAACTGTGCAGCTACGGATGCTGGAATAATCACCAACTTTTCTGTATTGTCATAGAATCACTAAAATGGCAACAGAGATAAAGAACTTTGAACCTGTTCTTCAGCAGCTGGAGTAAGTACCCAAGTGCCATTCCCTACATTTGGAAGAAACACCTAAGCAGCAATGCCATGAGTGATCAGGTGGGAAAGCAGCAGCTTGTACCCCTGCAAACAGTAACTGAGCTGATGTGGCTTCTGACTAAAAATGGTCATATGGGGTAGTGATAGGTGTTTCATTGCTGACAGAGGGAAGCCTGCTGGGCCCATCTCCATCAGGCAGACAAAAGAAACATTCTGCTTGGAGTTTGAGCGTTAGCTTTCTAGCTAATAAACCTGCACACACCAGGTTTCCTGTGCAGTGACATAAGCAGAGTTCAAGTTACATTGTGCGGTAACAACACTGAGTGACATACCATTAAAAAGTCTGGTTTTGGTTTTCATTTTGAAACCATGGGTGAATAACTACAGAGGCAGCATCCATTCCCAGAACTAAACCTGGGTGAATTGTTCATAACAAATAATTCACAATGAATTTCACCTTGTTTCCTGTTCCCACTTTGTTTGCAAAAAGAGAACATTTTTCTGAACTATATTTGCGGTATGAAATTATTCACTGAGTAATTTCTGCTGATAATCCTTGGTCTGTGGCTTGTTTATGAGCAGTTTGTTGGGGATGTTCAGTGCTTTCAGAGTGAGCTGTTTTATTTGGATGTCCAGGGCTAGAGTCTCTATATTTGAGCTGGCCCTTTTACACTGTCCTTGGGACAAAGGAGGCATAACAGGATTACTGAGGATTCCCCTTTTGTAGGTGAATTCCAGGCTGGTATAGAAGCCGAATAGCCAGTTGTATGCCACCTCTTCATGCCCTGCTCCAAAGATAGGGGGCACATCAGGGAGAAGAGACATGTTGGGGTAATTCTCAGACAGCAGAACAGCCATCTAAGGGGCTATTATAGCTGGGGAAGGTTACAACAACCTGAGGCTGTTCTTATACTTACAAGAGGGGATGAACTGTCCCCTGGCTGCCCCCAGCCTCAATAAGGTGCAAAGGTGGCTCTAAACCAGGGGTGGGCAAACTTTTAGGGCTGAGGGCCACATCTGGGGGTGGGGAAATTGTATGCAGGGCTGGGGCAGGGGGTTGGGGTGCGGGAGGGAGTGCAGGATGTGGGAGGGGGTGCGGTGTGGAGGAAGGGGCTCAGGGCAAGGGATGGGCAGAGGAGGGGTGCAGGGTCTATGAGGGGGCTCAGGGAAGGGGGTGAGGGTGCAGAAAGAGTGCAGAATGCAGGAGGGGGCTCAGGGCAGGGGTGCAGGAGGGGTGCGGACTGCGGGAGGGGGTGCACAGGGGTGCAGGGTGCAGCAGGGAGGTCAGGGCAGGGGGTTGGGTGCGCAGGGGTGCGGGGCTTATGAGGGGGCTTAGGGCATGGAGTTGGGGTACAGGAGGGTGCGAGGTGCAGGCAGAGGGCTTAGGACAGGGAGTTGGGGGGCAGCATGCAGGCAGGGTTCGGGCTCCGGCCCGGCACCGCTTACCTAAAGCGGCTCCAGGGTGGCAGCAGCGCGCACCAGGGCCAGGGCAGGCTCCCTGCATTCCTGCCCTGTCCTCGGCCCCGCGCCGCTCCAGGAAGCGCTGAGGCCCCTGGGGGAGGGGGGAAGGAGGGCTCCTCGTGCGCTGCCCTTGCCGCGCCTCCAGGTACTGCCCCCGAAGCTCCCACTGGCCGTGGTTCCCTGCTCCCAGCCAATGGGAGCTGCGGGGGGCAGTGCCTGGAGGCGAGGACAATGTACGGAGCCCTCTGCCTCCCCGCCCCGGGGGCCGCAGGGAGTGGTGCCGGCCGCTTCTGAGAGCAGCGCGGGGCCCACGGTGCCAGGGTGGGCAATCCCGCAGGCTGGATCCAAATCCCTGAGGGGCCACATCCGGCCACTGGCCATAGTTTGCCCAGCCCTGCTCTAAACCACCTTTTTCCCAACACCCCAAGTCTTGCCCATAGTACACAGAGTATGTTTCCGTTCCCTGATTGGATGAGCACAATGCTTAGAATCAGGTTTCTGGTGCTAATACTCATGGTCATGAATTCAAATTCACTTTCTACAAGAGTTGCCTGAAAACATGCCATTTCTACAAACATGGCTGTCAATCAACTTGTATTCATGTGTAAAGCAAACACAGAAGGGCTCAATGAATATTCAGGCAAAATTCAGCATTCACTCAGCTCTACTCAGCAGTTAATAGCCCCTGTTTGAAATACTGCCTGGGCCTGCAAATCACTTCCAAAGAAACCTTCCCTGCTCATCATTCTTCTGCTGCAACAGAGAGCTTTTTGAAAACTTTGTTCCTGCCAAAGCATAGAGCACTCTGACACTCAGTGGGCTGCCATCGGGAAGTATGTGAGGAGTCCTAAAATGGTCTTTTTTTGTAGCACTTCAAAAGGATCAGAGCTGAGTTAAGATGATCATGGGGAAAAATCAGAACCCACATATTCCTGGGTCTCCTCTGCTTCTGATCTAGGAAACAGAACACTGAGCCAGACACTCCAGTAAAATACGATGATGTTTTTTTCTAGCTAAGAAATGCAGTGAAGCATGAGCATGATGCTGCAATGGCTCCTGGTCCTCATATTAGCGTTGATGCTGATAATGCTGGGAGTCATCTGATGAAACGCCAGCTAACGATCCTCTGAGTGGAGGAGTTTTTGTCAGTCTTGAGAATGTGATGTCAGTGCTGTGGTAAAGTTGAACTTCTAACCTGGCCTGTCTCAGCAGATGACAGATTAGGAAGCCATGACTCTGAGTCACCCATCAAAGCTGCCAGCTGGGGCAGTTCTCAGTTGTTTTCATGGGGGTTTCCTCAGAAGGCTCCTTTTTCTGCATGTCAGCAGAAACCCAGGAGTCTGTGTGGGCTTGTTTCTCAGCTTCCATGCTCAGGTGAGCTCTTGCTGGCCTGCAGGTAACAACAAAGTGTTCCCATAAATACAGAACGGACCTGTTCAACACACACAGCAAACTTTCCTATCAGCTTCTCTTCACTCAGGTATTTCATTCAAGCTGTTTTTCCTCGGTAAATTTGTCTAGAGCATTAAGTGCATTTCAGGGCGGTACAAAATTCAGATCCAAGATTTCCCTTTCTGTAAATGAAACATTCTAACAAAGTCTGCTCCAATGTCAATAAGGGAGAGGATTCCCTCAGTTTGCTGCAATCCCTTGGGATGTGGAGGAAAAGAATAGGTGATGGTGGATCTCTCTGCCTGGTCACAATGGACTTGGGGTGAAATCCCTGAGAGGAAGATAACCTGCACTTGGAATGGACTCTTATTCTGCCTTTCATGAACCGGACTTGTACCTAAGATATAGACATTTTCATAAAATGTGATTGCATGCTGATAAGTGGTTTTCTTCTCTTTTTCTCCAAGAACCAAGTGTATATCTGCTAAGGAGAAGATGGAGATGCTAAGGAGCCCAGTTGCTGGCCCATTCAAAGGAAAAGACATCACAGCATTAGCAGGGAAACTCAAACACGTGGCCCTGAACACGCCACTGCGGTTTAGTACGGAGGCCATGAGACCCCAGTCAAAGAACAACTATCGCTTTGGCAACCTCAGCCACCATTCCTTCTTCTCACGGCACAACCCCCATCCTCACCGAGTGACCCACATCCAAGGTATGGCCTTAGGATGGGGGGCAGGAAACAGGAATTGAAGGCATTAATGATGTGGCCTTTCTTTGATGAGGAGCAGAGGTCAGATGGGATGGGAGGAAACAGAAAAATCCATGTAATGCTTCAGCACAGGCCTGATTGCAGAGCACAGTGGGATATGAGGAAAGTAGCAGAACTCTGACTGCATAATGTTTCTAGAGTAAGTGTTGCCCTGGTGATTCTTCTGAGCAGCAGTGATGATCTGAGACTCCTTAGGTTAATCCCATGCATGTCTTTGCTCCATCCCAGGACCTAGTTCAGAAAATCAGCTACTGCATCATCTGGATAAAATAATCCCAGCTGTGTATTTGCAGTTTAAGAATTTATCCCATGCCTGGCTTCCTGTTTAAAGTTGATAGAGGCAGTAGTGTAATTCATCCAAATTGTATATTCCCTGACTAAATAGAGATCTATAAACAGAGGTGCTTCAGGAAGCAATTCAGTATTATTGGGGCAGGGGAGGAAAATTGATCTATGTATGCCACAGCAGAACTCATGCACCTACAGATTTATTATTCAGGCAGAAAGTAACTGTAAATGCTGTGTGTGTTATGCAAGGTGAAAGACACTATTTTCTTGTGTGCTTCTTCCATTGAGTTACTCACTGATATTTGCCTCTTTTCATTTTCTTTTGTAGGCTTAAATGGCGTCCCCATCTGTATGGTTAATGACGGGTGGTCTGTGCTGACCCCTCTGTCACCTCATCCAATGATAAAAGGCCAGCTTTCTACTACCATATTGGGGGTACCAGGGGCTCAGATGCCAATTGGAGATCCACATAGTAATCTGGTCCCCAGGTTAACTGTAGGTTAGTGTGCTGCTCACACACTCAAGTGCGGTAGACTGCTTGATCAGGATGCCTTGTTAGATGGCCTTTTGTCCAATTAAGTGGAATTCCTTATTTAACAGAATTAATCATGCTGTACCTGAAATGGTTCTCAAATGACTTCACTTATTTTGACTTGCTACAGGACTGGAGGTAGCTCAGGTTTTACATTGACAAAAGACTCAGCCTGATTATTTTTCCTGCCCCTTTGAGCTGAAGTGGTTTTGAACCAGAGGAACATAATGCCAGGTTTCAGGGACATCATGTATTGCCACACAGCATTGGTGGAAAAGCAGCTTTGCCCTGGCAGAAGTCTTCCTGTGGCATACAAAAGCACCATCAGCTTCTCATTTTTACAAGGGCCAGATAGCCCTATTTGAGAACCACTTAATCGCTTGCACGTATCCCAAGCAAGTGGAATTACCATGGCAATTAAGTGATGGACCAGGCCATTAAATATCATCATCAGGTTTAAATTGGTTCCTTGCAAACAACCTAATTAACAGTAGCTCAAATAAATGGAGTGAGAGTAATTATTTCCTAATCCTAAAGCCTCTTAGGTTAGAGCAGTGGTTCTCAACCAGGGGTATGCATAGCACTGGGGGTACTCAGAGGTCTTCCTCATCTAGATATTTGCTTAGTTTTACAACAGGCAACATAAAAAGCACTAGCAAAGTCAGTACAAACTAAAATTTCATACCGACAGTGACTTGTTTATACTGCTCTATGTTCTATACACTGAAATGTAAGTACAATATTTATATTCCTATTGATTTATTTTATAATTATATAGTAAAAATGAGAAAGTCAGCAATTTTTCCGTAATGGTGTGCTGTGACACTTTTGTATTTTTATGTCTGATTTTCTAAGCAAGTAGTTTTTAAGTGAGGTGAAACTTGGTGGTACACAAGACAAATCAGACTCCTGAAAGGGGTACAGTAGGCTGGAAAGGTTGAGAGCCACTGGGTTAAGGTGCCTGCTTGTCCTTTCCCATCTTTCAGAGATATCACTGTGAGCAGAGTGCCCCTTTGTTCTGGACTCCTCCCCATTCTCCAGCAGCTTTATTTCTGGCAATATGAAGCCATGGGTTCTTCCTTCACCTGGAAGGCATCAGACCTCAGACACGCACAATGCTTTGGTGTTGCACCAACCGCCTGATACAACAGAATCCAAGGAGGGGGCAGTGTGTCTGATTCTGAACTGCCCATCTTGAGCAATAGGCTGTGGAGCACAGGGCTCTCACCATGATTTTAGTGGTCTCGTTTTTAGCCTTCTGTACCCCCGCAGCCCTGATCCTCCCTGCAGAGCCCAGAGCCCAAACAGGAGGCTTTAACAGTGGAAAAGATCAGAGATTTGAGAGATTCTCCCCTCTTCCTTCCCCTCCTCATCCTCTCATCCAGCTCTGCAACAACCCTCCCTCCTGTATGAGCCTCTATCTCCTTCCCGTATTATACTATGACGTTTGCACGTGCATGTTTGTGTTACCTCTAGGGCTATTCATGGTGTGAAATATGGGAACCTTCCTTTCCACTCACTCTCATACAAAGAGTATCACTGCTCAAGATACAGTACATCCCATAATACATTGTAATATATCCAGTGGTTGTAGCTACCATTTATTTGCATCTGTTTCCATCCAAGCTCTGCAGGGGAACTGTTGGCCTCATTGTGCAAATTCCTTTCCACAATGAAAATAGGAAGTCATGGATGCCTAGGGGGAGGAATTCAAGGTGTGGTCTATGTTCAGACATATGCAGGGTTTATAAGCAGGGCCACCGAGAGTGGGTTCGGGCCCCAGTGAAAAAATTTTTCGGACCCCCCAGCAAGGGCAGACCGGCTAAATGGGGCCAACGAGAGGGGGAGGAAGCCGGGGAAGCCGGGCCCCAGGCCCCCTTCCGGACCGCTGGGCCCCGGTAATTTGTACTGGCTTCCCCCCCCTCCCGTCAGCCTTGTTTATAAGTGCTGTAGGAACTAAGTGGTGCTACTGTACTGAGCTTTCTCACATGTCTCCTATCTCTCACAGGCTCGTTGTCAGATGCATGGAGAGAAGAACTGAGGGAACTCGCTGCCAAAGTTAGTGCTTCCTCCTCCACTGAAATGGAGCACAAGGAAGTGGTGAGTTTTTCATACTGCGAGCATGACACTTAGGGCTGCTTTGCTATTGAGTGTCATCTAACCAACACCTGGAATGACATAAAGAAATGGAAGGGAGGGAGCAGAAAAAGAGAGTTTTTCATGAGGCTGCTGTATCGCTACTGTAGGTCATGTGGCCCATGTCTGTTGGTGACAGCATCAAGACTTGAAGGGTCATGTGGAAATCTATTTTGTAAAGATAGGTAATTTAAAACTACTTATTCCTAATCTAAACAAGGCAAAACGTTCAATGGAATGTGACCCATGCCCAGATCTGGAGATCCCCAAATTTTGAAGGTTGACCAAAATCTGAACCCAGATCCAAATTTTGCAGATGATTTCTTTGCTTTTATAATGTGCTGGATCATGACTTCTGGATCTCTACTATCCCATTCTCTGTGGTGTTTAATATCTGGAGCCAAAATTTGTAGTTTGAGTCTTTAACAACTACACAGAAGGGACCACACCAAAAGGAGAAGTGGGTCAACACTAGTTTTTCACCTCTTGACATGTAGGCTCAAATCTACTTTAGGGTACAGATGAAATTGGTTTCAGACTCTTGTAAAAGCACATCACAAAACAATCGCACAACGGCACAACTGTTAATCTCCAGTGGAGGGAGGATCAGGACCTACAGGATGTTGCAGGTCAAGATTATGGAGCCATGAAAGATCATGGCTGGACACAGCAGAGGTGTTTTAGGTCATGATCGAAGGACACTGGCAGTGCTGGGGGAGTGGGGCAGAGCTAGAATACCAATGCGTATTACAGATCAGGATTGAGGTGCATATGTAGCACGGCGTACAGGAAGTTTACACAACCTCTGCATGCACTGTATCAGCTTCAGTGAGTGCTATCAGTCACTCACTTTCAAGAGCACCAGATTCAGCACCCTGGATTAGCATTCTTTAATACTGGGACCGGATAATGTCAGTGTTAACTTATAAATGATTATAGCTGCATAAGGATAGCTATGGGTTTAGATGCAGTGTTTGAGTTTTGACCATTCAGTTGTCTGACAGCAGTAGGTGGTGCACAACTTTCAATTTTAAATAAAACATTGTTTGCAAAATCAGTGCACAGTTCACAGCTGGAGAGAAACACACCTCCCAGGTGAACTTTTAGTACCACACAGTAGCTTCACTTTAACAGCAGCGGGTGCATTCATATTTTTTTGCAACAGCCAAGCACCTCTTTAATGAAGATTTCCCCTTTTGTCACAGCCTTTTTACACCCAGTCTTGTTCTAATCATTTTATCTCCTGTGCAACCCCTGTCCCACTCTCAGCCCTCTAATCAGAAAGCATGTGTGCATTTGCATTTTAACAGGCGGAAGAGCCCCGGAGAGCAACACAGTACTCAGCAGAAACTGGGCGCCTCATCCCACCTTCTTCTCGGGCAACAGCCCGCCATACACCCCAACAGTTGTGCCGGAATAATGCGAAGAACAAAGACAAAGATGCTGCCCTGTCTTTCCAGGACCAAGAGCTGGTAGTAAGTAGAACATAATGAGAAAGAGTAGCTACACCTGGTACTTCCTGCTGCTCACTTCCTCTGTGTGACTGTTTTTCCTTTAGGACTGTCGCAGTGTAGGTACACTCCATCCCGTGTGCCGGGTCAGGTATGGAAAAAAACTGTATAGCACCCCGTTAGGTCCTGTGTTCATGACTCTGACTATAAAACATGGTACTACGGCCTAGTGGCTGGAGTCAGTAAAGCAGGGCAGCTTGGCCTAATGGCCAGAATCAATAAAGTAACCCACTTTGGTGGGACTGCATGGCCGATTGGCCCGTTGCAGGAGTGGGGCGCCACTTTGGGATGTGTGGCGTGATACCTCTCCAGCGTATCATCAAGGATCTACAAACTATCCTGAAGGACGATCCCTCACTCTCCCAGATCTTGGGAGAGGCCAGTCCTCTCTTACAGATTTGCTTCAGGTTGCCCCAACCTGAAGCAAATACTCACCAGCAACCACACACCACACAACAAAAACACTAACCTATCCTTGCAACAAAGCCTGTTGCCAACTCTGTCCACATATCTATTCAAGGACACCATCATAGGACCTAATCATATCAGCCACACCATCAGGGGCTCGTTCACCTGCACATCTACCAATGTGATACATGCCAGCAATGTCCCTCTGCCATGTAAATTGGCCAAACCGGACAGTCTCTATGCAAAAGAATAAATGGACAGAAATCAGACGTCAAGAATTATAACATTCAAAAACCAATCGGAGAACACTTCAACCTCCTGGACACTCAATTACAGACCTAAAAGTCGCAATTCTTCAACAACAAAAACTTCAAAAACAGACTCTAACAAGAAACTTCAGAACTGGAATTAATCTGCAAACTGGACACCATTAAATTAGGCTTGCAGAAAGACTGGGAGTGGATGGGTCATTATACAAACTAAAAACTATTTCTCCATGCTGATTTTTCCCCTCTTGTTACTCACACCTTCTTGTCAACTGTTTGAAATGGGCCATCCTGATTATCACTACAAACGTTTTTTTTTCTCCTGCTGATAATAGCCCACCTTAACTGATTAGTCTTGTTAGAGTTGGTATGGCAACCCCCATTTTTTCATGTTCTCTGTATATATATATATAGATAGATAGATAGATAGATCTTCCTACTGTATTTTCCACTGCATGCATCTGATGAAGTGAGTTTTAGCCCACAAAAGCTTATGCCCAAATAAATTTGATAGTCTCTAAGGTGCCACAAGTACTCCTCGTTCCTTTTCCTGTTAAAACTATGTGCCTTATTTCTAACTTGAATTGGTCTGGCTTCAACTTCTAGCCCTTGATTCTTGTTCTGCCTTTCTCTGTTATATTAAAATACCACTTAGTCCCTGGTGTTTTCTCCCCATGAAGGTACTTGTACATTGTAATCAAGTCATCGCTCAATAGTCTTTTAGATAAACTAAACAGATTGAGCTCTTAGAGACATTTTCTCTAAGTTCAAATAATTTTGTGGCTCTTTTCTGCACCCGCTTGAATTTTTCAACATCTTTTTAAAAATGTGGCCACCATAACTGGATGCAGTATTCTAATATCAGTCTTACCAATGTCATATACAGAGGTAAAAATCACTTCCCTAATCCTACTCACTATTCTCCTGTTTATACATCCAAAGACCGTATTAGCCATTCTTTTGTTCCTAGATGTATGACTTCATCTTTGGCTGAAAAATTTGATATTTACTTCGAGATCATTAATAAAAATGTTGACTGATGACAGGCTGTAGTGGGCAGGGAATAGAGGACTGACGTGTAAACAATGGGAAGGGAATAAATACTGCTCTTGTAGGAGTCATTTCCTTCCTCCCTCCCTCCCTCAAGGATACAAGTTTATTTACTAGAAGTCGGTTTGTTTCCCACATCTTGGATTTGATATTGTTTTGTTTTTAAAGGGTGAAGTGACAGTAGACAGCACCAGGTTAATTGCAGAAAGGCAGCTGAAAGGGGTACTAAGAAGAGATATTCATGAGAACCTGCAGCAGTGCCCAAGAAACATTTTGAAGTTCATCTCCTCTGTAGGCTGGGAGGAGAATGAGAAGTTCCAGTTTAGCATGTATAGCAAGCGTCACTAGGCCTGCCCCTGATTTGCTAACTCTAGGCACAATAGATAGAGGGAAACAAGAGATGGTAAAAAACAACACAGAACATGGAGACATGAGTTCACTCCCAACTGATAATGTACTCTTATGTGGTGCGTTTGAGTGCCTGTATACAGGGACACTGGTCAGGAAGGGGTGAGATGCAGTGCAACAGAAGACCCAATGTCCTAACAAGTTTAGTCCAATTTAAATACTGACTCAGTGATCAGGGCCTTAGCCTAGTCTCTGTTGGGGTGGAGAGGGGGATATCTACCCTTGCACAGTAGGCTTTGATAGATCATCCTCTACTTCTTTCATTATATTTTCAAATGTGTAGGTTAGACCCTGGGCAGGGAACAGTAACTCATAAAACTGAAAGACAAAGTACACACCTGTACGGTGTCTAGATAAGCAAGGTGCCTGTGTATGCATACCCTAATGACCTCTTGTTTGTCTGTGTTCTAGGTACAATCAGTGTCACTCTGACCTGATCATGCTGTCACTTTCTACTTTGCTCTTCTGCCAACAGATTTTGGAGCTGCTGTGTCAGATCCTGCAGACAGACTCCTTGTCGGCTATTCAGCAATGGCTGCTCACAGCTGGTCAGAGGGGTGAGGAGAACCTGGAACCTCAACTTGGTGCCTGGGCAAGAGGAATAGACACCCACTTCTATTCTCAGAGTTTGGCACCCTAATTATCTCTACTTCAGCAACCACAAGTTTATTCCCAATACACACTTTACAGCCTTTCAGATCAACCTAAGTTTGTGGAGTACACATTTTTCTATGAGGGAAAAGTTGCTTCTGGAGGAAAGATTCCTTCATATAGAATCTGTTAGGGTTTTCTAATGACCTGGTTTGCAGTAACTGGTGAAGAACTAAGGATATGAATTTTGCTTGGTGTTCAAGGACTCAGAGGCTCCGGTGATGGGATTGGTATAGAATCTGGACAGATGGATGGCGTGCATGGCTTTCTAAAAATTGTCTCTCTCTAGTCTCAGTTTTTTCTTCATTCTATCTTTCCTGCCAGTGATTGTCTTTTGGGTTTCACTGACCTTTATTGAATATGGCCCAGCATTAGAGTAAAGGACTGTTTCTATGTAAAAGCTGTAGGCCAAAATTTTCAAAGTAAGGCTTCTAAATCAATGACCTGATTGCCACACGTGCTGAGGACCATTGACCTCAATGGGGGCTTCAGGTGCTCAGTACCTGTGAAAGTCAGATCACTTATTTATCTGCTTAAATATGACTTTAGAGGCCTAGCTTCAGGCTTTTATGTTTGAATGTTTTGCTTCTGAGTTACAGGCTGCAGCTGAAGGTGGTGCTGCTGCTGAATTCAGGCTTCACTATTGAGTTCCAATATAAAAATGCAGCTGTAGGAAGATAAATATTGTTGGTCAGATTGTATTTATTGTATTCATTTTAAGGGTATTTGCTCTGGGTGTGTTCCAGTTAAGTAGGGGAAATCCCTATTTCCACAAAAAGGGAATAGTGGGAGCTAGAGTGGCTCTTCTATCTGAGGTAGCACTGTAGCTCGTGGCTCCATGGACCTGTATTGCAGCAAGAGACCATTACACATGCCACTCTCCCAAGAACAGGGTATCGCTGGAGTCTTGCTGTACTTCTGATTGATCAACTTCTCTCTGCTCTGCTTGAACACATGCAGAAAGTGACAGAATCCAGGGCATAGGGAAATCATTTTGTGACATTCAAATGTTTCCAGATTGGAACTTCTCTCTCTCTCTCTCTCTCTCTCTGTTGTAACAGGTGAGATATTGTTTCTTCTGCTGCCTACTTGTCTTCCTCTCATTACAGAAAAGGATCTTGTTATGAGGATGTTGCAGACTGCAACTGCCAACCTAATTGAGCCCCAATCCTTGAGCACAAGCATGGAGCAGAGGCTTCAGTCCCAGATGTCCCAGACTGCAGTGGGCCTGTCCTCCAGAGGGCAACACTTGGGAAGGAATCCTCCAGCCAGGTTCTCTCACAAAAACTGTTCAATTGGATGTTCACAGTGTGACAGAGAACTGAAACATTTCACTTACTGAGGGCTGGAGACATGTTGGATACATTAGTTTGCATATACAGCAACAAGAAGAGAGAAAGAGATTCATCAAACAAGCAAAAAAACGGATTTTGTCCACCTACTTAGCTCCCCTCTCCCCATTTCAACTGGTTTAACTGAGGGCCTGATCCAAAGCCCATTTAAGTCAATGGCATGGCTTGCAGTCGTTGTTCAATGGGGGCCCATTATTTCAGTAGCACATGGGTCAGAGATTAAGGTGAACTGGTAAATTGTGCAGAGGCTTGGATTTCAGTACTTGTATGTGGACTTCCAGTCAATAGCATGAGCAGAGTAACTAGAAAATAAAAATACACATAAACACAGGAAGTGAATGGCAAAGTGGCAGACTAATGCAACCTTTCATTTTCATGACTACCAGGTTTATTCAAAATTCAGAATTTTAGATTTAGAAAAATACTTAGTTTTCTCTGCATTTCTTTATAACAGATTGTCTCAGAGTCAGAAGCAAGAACCCATTCCAGCGGAAGATAAGCCAGGTAAAAATATTATATTAAATAAATACTTTGTATTTATTACATACTCCCTTTGAATCCAAGGGTCTTAAGACATTTTATAAACATTAATTTATTAAGCAGTGATAGACCTTTGAGGTAAGGAAGTATTTTACCCATTTTATGGGTGATGCCTTAGAGAAGTTAAGTGATTTCCCAAGAGTCACACAGTGAGCTAATGGCAGAGCTAAGAATAGAAACCAAGAGGTCCTGGCTCCCAGGCCAATGCTCTAACCACTTGATCAGACTTTCTGAACATTCACACCTTACTGTGAGAGTAAGAATATACTACAGATAGACAAATAAATGACAGCAATTTCCTTGCAGGCTATATTTTGGTAACACAGAGCAGGAGTTCAGATAGCCTTTTTGTGGTTGCCTCTGAGTGAACAGTAATGCATGCACTGTGAAAGAATCATAGAATATTAGGGTTGGAAGGGACCTCAGGAGGTCATCTAGTCCAACCCCTGCTCAAAGCAGGACCAATCCCCAACTAAATCATCCCAGCCAGGGCTTTGTCAAGCCTGACCTTAAAAACCTCTAAGGAAGGAGATTCCACCACCTCCCTAGGTAACCCATTCCAGTGCTTCACCACCCTCCTAGTGAGAGAGTTTTTCCTAATATCCAACCTAAACCTCCCCACTGCAACTTGAGACCATTACTCCTTGTTCTGTCATCTGGTACCACTGAGAACAATCTAGCTCCATCCTCTTTGGGACCCCCTTTCAGGTAGTTGAAAGCAGCTATCAAATCCCCCCTCATTCTTCTCTTCTGCAGACTAAACAATCCCAGTTGCCTCAGCCTCTCCTCATAAGTCATGTGCTCCAGCCCCCTAATCATTTTTGTTGCCTCCGCTGGACTCTTTCCAATTTTTCCACATCCTTCTTGTAGTGTGGGGCCCAAAACTGACACAGTACTCCAGATGAGGCCTCACCAATGTCAAATAGAGGGGAATGATCACGTCCCTCGATCTGCTGGCAATGCCCCTACTTATGCCATTAGCACACTGTCGACTCATATCCAGTTTCTTGTCCACTGTAGCCCCTAGGTCCTTTTCTGCAGAACTGCTGCCTAGCCATTTGGTCCCTAGTCTGTAGCAGTGCATGGGATTCTTCTGTCCTAAGTGCAGGACTCTGCACTTGTCCTTGTTGAACTTCATCAGATTTCTTTTGGCCCAATCTTCTAATTTGTCTAGGTCCCTCTGTATCCTATCCCTACCCTCCAGCATATCTACCTCTCCTCCCAGTTTAATATCATCTGCAAACTTGTTGAAGGTGCAGTCCACACCATCCTCCGGATCATTAATGAAAGTTTTCAGTCTGGCTGGGATTTGGGCATGGGATCAGGATAGAATTTCATCCTTAGTTTTTCTGTGAAAATTCTGCTAAGTGAATAAGAGAAGATTTTGCCCAATCATAAATCCCTGCCGGTAGAAATAAGTAAACTAGATTTTTAAAGAGTAATATATGTTGCGACTTGCCATTCTCCTGAGCTCCAGTTTTCAAAAAACAAAATACTGTATTCAAATCCAAATAAGCAAACCTGGCACTTCCTCCAAAGTTCAGTTGTTCCAAGTCTTGGCGTTTATCAAAATGAACTCTGCTATGAGCAATTTTTGTCTGTCTTTTCTAGCTAAATAAAGTGTATTGTTATAACCACCAAAAACAGTGGGAAACATTTTCAAAAACTCTTGAGACTTACAAGCCTACATCCCATTTTCAAAAGTGATTTAGGCACTTAGACACAGACTACATCTCTTAGATCCAGATTTTTATAGGTATTTAGATGCTTTAAGATGCAAATAAGCACCCAGTTGGAATTTTAAAAGTTACTAAGTACCTAACTCCCATTGATTTCAATTGGAGATAGGTGTGTAGGGGCTTTTGAAAATTCTACTAGGTGCCTATCTACTTTTGTAGGTGCCTAAATACTTTAAAAATCTGGCCTTTGGGCTCTGAAAATGTTATCCATATGGGTGAGGAGTTAGCTACTCTGTGAGATTATAACTGGTGTTGACCCACATCGACATAGGCACCGACTCCATGGGTGCTCCGGGGCTGGAGCACCCATGGGGAAAAATTAGTGGGTGGTTAGCACCCACAGGCAGCCAAGCTCCTCTCACCCCCCGCCCCACCTCCTCCTCCTCCGAGTGCGCCGCGTTCCCACTCCTCCACCTATCTCCCAGCGCTTCCCGCCCAGCCACCACCAAACAGCTGCTGGACAGTGTTAACAAGCTCCTGGAGGGAGGGGGAGGAGCAGGAATGTGGCACGCTCAGGGGAGGAGGTGCGGAAGAGGCGGGTCCAGGGCGCGGATTTGGGGAAGGGGTTGGAATAGGGGCAGGGAGGGGGGCGGAGTTGGGGTAGGGACTTTGGGGAAGGGGGTGGGATGGGGGGCGGGGAGGGGAGGGGAGGGGGCAGGACAGGGGCAGGGCCTCATGGAAGGGGTGGAGTTGAGGTGGGGCGAGGGGAAGTCGGCGCCTATGCACATTGACCCATCCCAAATTATTTTTCATTTTCAGTGCATATGGGTACTGCAGAAGTTCTCCAGTTCCATTTATCCCAGGATGGAAAGCAGAACCAGCCAGATCCACGCAATTAACATGGAATCTTCTCTCATTCCTGATGGAAGAACCTCAAGAAGTGCCAGCACATTTCCTGCTATAGCTGCAGTGTTTTACTCTCATTACTCACCTAGTGAAAAAGTGTTCTGTAGAGTACATGAAAAGGCATGCAATATCCAGTATCACCTAATCTCTCTCTTCACTTTGACATCGTATGTTGAGACATGGCAAATTTAAACAGAATTTGTTTAATGACTGTGCCATAGACATTAAGTCATACTGTAAAATGGGTCTCTGTGAAATTCTGAACATCCCCATAGCTGTAGATGCTTAAAGTACTGCTTCTGCTATGATCCGGCTGGGTATTCGGTTCAATATGCAGAATCACAAAGAGAATGTGGCTGGTTTTTTTCAGTGATCTCAGATGCAGGAGGTGCATGGCCCATGGGGTGGTTTGACTCGCTGATTAAAAGATTGGCCATTAAACATTTCAGTCCTTCCTCTTAGATCCCATGGGTAGCGTTGAGCAATTGCTCATCATTCCAAAAGACTCAAATCAGTCCTGTCAGTGCTTCTTTAAAGCCACTGGAGGAGACAGAGCCATTCTGGGTGATAGAGTCATCGATATACTAGTGATTCTCAGCTCTTTGGCTCCTTTTCACTGAACACAGCTGCTGCCTCATTACTTTCCCACTACATGCCAGGAGGTAGCAATCTGGATGAAGAAGAACTGGTTGGAATTCAATCCAAATAAGAGAGAAGTGATGTTTGTTCATAGAGGCATTTAGAGGATTGGGTGGAAACACCACCTATGGAGGGTGTATGTCTGCATTCTGGCAGAATAGCTCACAGCTGCTTGATCTTACTAGATCCATCACTGCTGCTCTTGATTTCTCAGGTAGCAGTGGTGACCTGCAATTCCTTTTGTCATATATGGCTATATGATTTTTTTTCTAATGTGGACCTTAGAATAATCTTCCATGTCTTTGTCTCCGCCAAGCTAGGTTACTGAAATGTGCAGATTTCTTTGGTAAAGACATCATTGCATATCAATTACTTGTATAAAGAATGTATGACTCCTAGTATTTGCCTGTGGTCCCTTTAGGAATAAACTATCTGCTTGTGTAGCCAGCTGATCTCCGGGACTCCTGCCACTCTGTGATCAGTTTAAAGCGTCTGGAAGAAGCAGAGCAGAGCACAGCACTGCAGACTGTAACAGCACTAGGACCACTGCAGTCAGAGCAGAAACTGGAGATGTTGAGAGGCTTAATTAGGGTTTCTGAAGTGCTCTGGTGAAAGGTGCCATAACACTGCAATGTTGTATTCCCATTTCATGTTGCCACCGAGATCTCAAATTACTGCAAGCATTTGCACCAGAATATCATGGAAATTGGAGTTTCTTGCCACAGAGCGTCTGTCCAGTGGGCCACAGAACCAAACAAGAAAGTAAGCTGGGTCTGGTACTTTATGCACATGCAGAGAATTCAATAGCAAGCTGCTCATTAACAAGTTGAGGTGCTTTATGGTGTCCAGGCATCTCTTCAATGCAACTCTATTTCTTAATAAAAGTAGCGTTCCAAATCAGAATCACGTTAAGTTGGCTTTTCTGGAGACAGAAGAGCAAATCTACAAAGGAATACAATAGTACTGCATGTAACACCTACACAATACCAAGTCAATCTAGTGCCCAGTACTATAAAGGTATGAGATATTGAACTTCTACGGTCCAAAGCCCATAGACCAAACCATTAGAATCCTCTGCCCCACAAGCCAGTAAATCCAGTCTCCAACCACATTGTTCATGTGTGTGCGTGTATGCACCAAAGTGATTGCTGGTCTGTAAAACGTTTCCTTGCCTCAAACACAGGTTACATGGAAATGAATGAATGAACAGGCATCCCACACCTGGCTGTGTGCTAAAACAGCTTCTGAGTGCACTAAGTGACTCCGAACTTGGTGCAGAAAAGGACAATGCTTCTGAAAGGAATGGGGGCTGATGGGAGATGAGACAATTGCATGACCATCCATTCCATGAAGCAAGCTAAGCTCCATTACACCTTACTGTGAAAGATCGGAATTGGGATTTTAACGATTTCTTGTTATTTAAAAGTGGTTTGCCAGCAGAGCTAGGCATTAGCAGACTAAGCAATTGCTCGAGGCCCTGAGCGGCTCAAGGGGAACCCTGTATTCACTTTTTAGTATGTGTTGGGGGGCAAAATATTCCTGCTTAGGGCCCCTAATGGGCTAGCACCACCTCTGTAATAATTGCCAGACTTGTTACTTTGCACATATATGTCACCTTCCTGAGGAGCTCAAAGTGCCCTGCAAAACTTCAAAACACCCTTGTGAGGTGGGTGAGTTTTATGCCATTTTACAGGAAGGGAAACTCAGTCTCACAGAGATTAAGACCTTGTGTACACTGAGCTTTTAGCTACCAGTTTCAAAACCAGGGTAAGCTGCAAATTGCATTGCACCAATGTAAACTGTGCATGCACTATGGATTTGCACTAGTGCGGCTACACCAATGGCTAAAGTCCCAATATAGACAAGGCCTAAATAACTAGCTCAGCGAGTCAGTGGCAGAGCCAGGAATAATGCCATGGAGCAGGATTCAGTAGGACTAAAGTCCTATTTTGTATATTGACAATCTGTGGGGAAATGGGCATGACCAGTTCATCACCCCATAACCCAGGGGTCTCAAACTCAAATGACCACAAGGGTCACATGAGGACTAGTGCATTGGCCCAAGGGCCACATCACTGACACCCTCCCTCACTGCCTCCGACTCCGCCCCCACTCCACCCCTTCCATGAGGCCCCGCCCCTGCCCCGTCTCTTCTCTATCTCCTTCCCTGAGCGCGCGGCTCCCTGCTCCTCCCCCTCCCTCCTGGAAAGTGCTAAGCGCCACCAACAGTAAAGCACCTCACTCAAAGGACAAAACACGCACTTAGTTAGATTTACTTCTGTTAAAGCCCCCCCACTGCACTGGGCTGCACCACCACTCCACCCTGCTCCGCCTCTTCCAGGGGTAGCAGGTTTGTAGAAATTTTGGTGGTGCCCAGAACCTGCCCCCCCCCCAAAACTCCACCCCCCACCTGCCTAAGGCTCTGGGAGGGAATTTGGGTGGGGGAGGGGGTCTGGGGTGCAGGCTCTGGGATGGAGTTTGGGTGCTGGGTGCAGGCTCTGGGATGGAGTTTGGGGATAGGAGGGGGTGCAGGGGTGAGGGCTGTGGGGCTGGGGATGAGGGGTTTGGGGCATTGGAGAGGCTCAGGACTAGGGCAGAAGGGCAGGGGAAGGGCAGCCTGCCCTGGCCATAGTGGATGGCGGCACTAGGACCTTCCGGCAGCAGGTGATGCCAGAAGCCAGCAGAGCGGAGTGGAGTCAGCATGAGCTGCAGGCTCCAGGGCGGTGAAGGGGCAGCAAGTGAGCCCGGGGGACACTCGGGGGAGACGCGTGGGGATGGCAGGCGGGGCCGGGGAAGAGACCCGGCCCCAAACATTGGGGAGCAGCGAGCTTAGCTGCCACATAAAATAACTCGGGGGAGGGGGAGGTGGAGAGCTTGGTGGGCCTGCCCGCAGGCCTCGTGTTTGTAAATAAATTAGGTCAAACCTTTCTTCACAAAAATCCTGTTAGAGCTCTTGTTTTCCCTCCTTTCCCTGGCTGCGCCACACTTCCTTCCCCTGCCAACACATTTGTCTGAAATGTAAGACCCTGTGAAATGCGAGGCACACAGCACTTGGTATAGTCAGACACGGGCTCCTGAGGGAGAGGGCAACTGGGACAGCAGGAGCAATGGGGCTGGTAAGTGAGTGTCCTTTGATCTCAAGCCAAATCCCTAACACACTGCAAGATGCATTCTTTAGTTATCTTTCCTCTCCAGAGGTCATTACTCTCTCTACATACAAATCTCTCCCAAAAACCCATTTCAGTTGTGACTCAGAGATGCAAACTGATTAAGGCCCCTCTGAATTGGGTGCTTGGAGATTAGACATCATACAAAAATGTTTCATTGTGTTATTAAAACATTATGGGTGGAATTTTCATAGGAGATCTAAGGGACTTAGACACCCAATTTCTACTGACTTAGGCTCAGTTTACATCACAGCATTTGTAATCTAGCATGGCCAGTTACCTTACAACTGGTCATATGTTGTCGATCACAGTTCCCCAGCCTTTTGATTATGTGTTTGTCTATTATAAGCTCTTCCTGGCGAAGGACATTCCTCCTTCTGTGCTTGGAGAGCACCTAGCACAGGGGTAAGCAACCTCTGGCACACGTGCCGAAGGCGGCACGCGAGCTGATTTTCAGTGGCACTCACACTGCCCGGGTCCTGGCCACCGGTCCGGGGGGGGGGGGGGGGGGGGGCGGGGCTCTGCATTTTAATTTAATTTTAAATTAAGCTTCTTAAACATTTTAAGAACCTTAGTTACTTTACATACAACAATAGTTTAGTTATATATTATAGACTTATAGAAAGAGACCTTCTGAAAACATTAAAATGTATTACTGGCACGCAAAACCTTAAATTAGAGTGATTAAATGAAGAATCGGCACACCACTTCTGACAGGTACTGTTCTCCTAACCCTAATGCCCTGCTTTTCCAAATTATTTCCTTCTGAAACATATTACAATTCTGATAATCTTTCACGGACACTTGGTGAAGTGCTGTGATAGAGGCCTGAGATTAATTGAAAGCTTGCATTCCTCTGTGTGAGTGTGTGTCTGTGTTTTCTATTCAATAAGCTTCATTCACAGAACCAGCTTTCTTATTCCTCTCCAGCCTGGCCCTTTAAGTAACCTGATCCTAGAGGCTGGAACTCCTCAGCCCCTGAAAAGGGAAGGAAGAGGGATGATTCTGCTGCTGCTTTTTTGGCCACTTTCTTGTCAATTTTCCTTCCTTTCTTTCCCTTTTCTTTCTGGTACAGAGGGGGGAGTGGCTAGGAGCCGAGAGCGGGTATGTTTCAGGGGACAGAGCTACTCTTCTGAACCCCCAGGCAGATTCAGCAGGGCAGACTCCAGACTGTTGCCTTTTCTCCACCCAGAAATCAATTTTGCAGGTTTTGTTGATTTCCTTGTTGCAGGCTTTGGCAAATCCAAATGATTTCCAAACCTTTTATTTCTTTTGCTGCTGTGGCTGCTGCTACTACTGCTGCTGGGGGTTAGAGCAAGGGATTAATGATTTGCTTCTCCTTCAATGTGTAATTCAGGGATAGGGAGAAGGTCAGGCCTGCTCACCTGACATTGTGAATCCTGTCAATTCTGGCCACTCTGGAGGGGGGTTGTTGTATTTTCCTCCTGCCCGGCTTCCTGCCCTGTCTTTTCTTTAGCCTTCTCCTCGTTCCCTAGCACTCTGTTTTGCTCACACACAATCCCCACCATGAATTCACAAGCAGCTTCAGGACACATCTGGCTGATTTTCTTTTTCTTTACCAGCTCAGCAAAAGGTAAGTGACTTTGCACTTCAGCTTCTGAAATAACATGAAATGGGAAAGTATCCTGTGGACCTGAGAAACAGGATGCTTGTCACACCTTACACAAAACTCTGTATAATGCCTAGTGCTTACTGGAATTCTAGTCCCACAGTCAAAGAAGGGAAGTAGAAGGAAAGCTCTGAAAATGCTCAGATTTCTAATCTCTTTATGAAGATTTATTAGCATAGCAAGTAACAACAGCTTGTGCATCGCCAGAATTCAGGGATAGGTGGCTGGCTATAACTTAGTTTCAGGCTTCGTGATTAGAAGCTTCTCTCTGGGTGCCTGGAAATACAGGAATACTGGCCTTTCAAGATTCAACTTCATGTAAAAGAGCCAGCACCAGTTACCTCTGATACACAGAGAATGGTTTAAAGAATTCAGCTAGATTTACACCTATGTATCCCTGGATCTACTATGGAGTTTTCCTTTCATGGAGACTTTGGCATCCTTTGGGGAAAGTTTTAAAACCTGTTTTGCTGGTCATTATAAAGGATCAGATGACAGAATTCCAAAACATTTCAGTAACCTACTACATTCACAATGAATTGGAAGAATAGTAGGTCCTTTTGAGAATTTCAAACACAACTGTATCTTTAGATAATGGATTGAATGGATTATTCCTCATGGCAAAAGCAAACACAAAAATCAGAGTCAATCTTTAAGTATATACAAAGTATAAAATACACAAGAAGATTGATCTCAGATAATTCTAGACATACTACGTAAAATGAAAAATTGAAGAATACTAAGGCTGAGGTAGAAAAACAAAGACATTCTGAGGCAAGGCCTCTCCAGCATCTTTATCCTAGCCTGCTGTGGTTAGGTAAATGATTAAGTTAGGGACAGGGGGTTATGACTTAGCTACACTTCTCATCACTGCTACTTTAAAACAGGCAAAAGAGTGGATGAAAGGGGGAGTATGTCATCTCTTCCCTCACCATCAAATATTCTAGGTTGTCCAAGGTAAGATGGAATGAATGGTCATCTCTGTAAGAATTCTTCAAACTTTGCTGAGCATGAACATATCCATGGAACTGTGCTATAAGACTAGAATTCAGTCCCTGGAAAGAAACCTCTGGCACCGGCAGCAGTGGACAGGAGTAGGAAATGAAAAAGGGACTGACGTCTTCTGTTGAGAGCTAATCTCCAAGGTCCCATATGAGGTCTTGAAGTCCCACGGCAGGGTTCCCGTTTTTATTTACCTTTCAGCAGAATTGTGCAAGCTAATCCTTAATGGGCCAATGAATCAACCACTATCAACCCTATCAATCAAAAGATCTCCTGACATTCAAATATTACAGCGATGGGCGTGTTACAAGAACCTACACAGAATAAAATAGAAAAAAACTGCAGCAAATTAAGAAAGTTTTTACAGGTTTCCACTGGTTGACAATAGCAAATGTTATTGTATTATGATACCAGCAATCTGTAATTCAACAGTTTGTAAGGGATTAAGAAATAGAATGAAGGTTCCCTGTAAATTATGAGTGGATGGAGTTTACATACAGCACTACTCAAAGGTGAATGATAGGGCTACTTAGTAACTTTACCCAAGGTCTCAGAGACCACAGCAGAGAGTGGAAGAAGATCCTCATCTGATATAATTTGTCATAGCTCCATTGTTATGCCATTGACTTCAGTAGAGTTATAACAACTTAGACCAGTTGAGGATTTGCTCCAGGCTGTGTATTCAAACTGGTGGTGAGACACTACAGTGCACATAATTAATTTTAATAGGCCCACATTTGGCTGCTAAACTTGCTATGGACCTGTGCTGGGTAATTACATAGACCAATGAACCCTTCCATGCAGTGGTTTTGTTAACAAAGGCATCTTACTAAATTTTCATCCTTAGTCCTTGATAAACCCCAGATATATGAGTGATAAGATGGGGAAGGTGGGATCAGGGAATCCATTAATTTATTTTCTCATTTAAACAAACACTTTCCCACAACCAAGGAAAGAAAACCAGTACCACTGGGCAAACAGACTTTTGTGCATTTGCTGGAAATGTATATCCATTCCTGAAAAATATAGTGAGTATATTGGTAGTGTAGTAGTGCCCTACTTGTATTGGTTGAAGAGGGAGACTGGGGAATTAAGCATTTTCTAACAAAAACTCATTGTATCCACCTATCAGTATTGGTGCAATATTGTCTATTTCAAAAAGCAAAGCAATACAATTCAGAAGTATTTTCATGAGCCCAAGGGATAAGTCATCGCTGGCAGAGAAGGGAGCGAACTCCATCAGAGTTTGTGAAATCAATCCCAATTCACCATTCAATCTGATGATGGAACTGTATCAAGGAGCTTTTGATCAGCCTTTTACATTCCCTCCCAGCATCCATTAGAGCCAAGGGGAGTCCCCCTGCCCCTCTTCCCATCTGAATCTGTAGAAGCTGGGTTGATCTTCTCATCTGAAAGTCACCCTGTTCACATCAATTCAGCAGCATCCAAATATACGTTTGAGGCTAGAACATCAGCAGGTGTAAATTGGGGTAGCTTCGTTGAAGTTTGGGCTAATTTACACTAATTGAGGATCCAGGCCTTGAAATTCAATTTTCTGAGTTAGATACAATAAATACTGCTAATTCACTCTCAGTTTTAGAAGTGATTCCATTTATTTTTCTGCTCTGTTGTTGATACACTGTAAAATGGAAGAGACAGGCAGATAAAGCAAATAGTTTTGTTGTTGTAACATAAAAATGTTCTTTCCCCTGCCAGTCACTGGGTTAGGCTTAAGTGCAAATGACTCAATGCAACTTTTTAAGGTGATATATATATAATCTTTCAAGCTTTCATAGTCAGTGGAGTTGGACAGAGAGAAATCCAAACGAGTGTCAGACATGGAAGTAGTTTCATCCCTAGTGTCACTCCACTGGCTTCATCTGCAAATGTACATTGCCGGTCTTATCATGGACATTAGAAATAGAAAAGCCCTTTTAGGTCACTTGGCCAGTGCTGGCCAGCCCTGTTCTGTATATTGTTTCTAATGCTTTATGAAGTCTAGTTCTAAATGTCTCCCTGGATGGCAATTCCACCATTTGGGTGATTGTGCCACAGGCTACAAATCTTGAGGCCAGGAAGCATTTCTTAGTATTTAGCCTGATTTTTCTCTTTTTAAATTTTAATTCATGGTGCAAGACCCATTACTGGGCTAAAGCTCTCATAATGTCATAAATCACTGGTAGTTTTTGCAGGGTTCCACTTAAAGGCTCTTTGTACAAATCACAGTCTTTGAAACATCTACATCTGTGAGGGGTGAGTCTGTTATTGGCACTTAGTGGGGAAAAGCAGAGCAGAGACACAAGCTCTCAGAAAGCTCAGTCAAATCTAATGGTGTGGACAAGGTCCTTTCTAATCTTTACTCCTAATTGTATCCCTTTTTTGAAGGGCCCAGGAATAGGAGTTACTAAAGGCAGGATAAGTGGAGGTTCTTTCTACCAACCCAGGCCTCAGCAGCAGGACCAGGGAGAATAAGAAAATATATGTATTTCTCTCAGACAGGTTCTGATCTAAAGCCCATTGAGGTCAATGGGATTCTTTTCATTGCCGCTTAACCTATATGCTGAGATAAATTTGAATCCAAGCCACCATGGGTACTGAAGAATGTGAAAGTGTGTGCGTGGCTTCAGTTCTGGTCTCCTTTCATAGGGAACTTAGAGACACCATCTTTCCAGCCTGGAATCCTCTATCAATACCGCTACTCACTGGAGGTGCAGCTAGATTATGTCTCAAGGTTGTCCTTGCAAGGAAGTCGGATGCGGGCTGAAGCTTTGGTTCAGGTGCACCTGCTCTGGAGAAATCATGCAGGGGAGCAGCTTCTCCAGATCCAGGTATGTGATGGTTTTGTCCCCTAGTACCTGCAGGCCTGAGAAAAGCTATTGGTGCTTCTAGTACCAACAGGCTATGAGGATTTCCTTTTAGTTCAAGTGGTAGAACTACTACTGCTGGATCATCTTGAGCTCCATCGGCAACTGGTTCCTCCCATGTAAGCAGATGAAGTTTTTACTCAGGCATGCTGACTGTGGAGAAACTGGCCGGTGGCTTGTCCTTACCCAAACATTAATAAGCCAGTTTAGGGCCAAAGTGCTTGCCTGAGAGTTTCTTCACTGAATAAACACATAGCAATGCTAACTTCAGTTGGTGGGCACAGGGGACATTCAATCCCAACCATCTTCTGTTTCTGACATAAGTGGTGACTGTGAAGAGTCTATGAGATATGTTAAAAATAGGGCTGTCAAGCGATTAAAAAATAATTAACAGCGCGATTAAAAAAATAATTGCCATAAAAAATTTTATTGCGATTAATCACATGATTAATCGCACTACTAAACAATAATAAAATACAATTTATTTAAATATTTTGGGAAGTTTTCTACATTTTCAAATATATTGATTTCAATTACAACACAGAATACAAAGTGTAGAGTGCTCACTTTATATTTATTTTTATTACAAATATTTGCACTGTAAAAAAAACAAAAGAAATTTTATTTTTCAATTCACCTAATACAATGTAGTGCAATCTCTTTGTCATGAAAGTTGAACTTACAAATGTAGAATTATGTACACAAATAACTGCACTCAAAAACAAAACAACATAAAACTTTAGAGCCTACAAGTCCATTTAGTCCTACTTCTTGTTCAGCCAATCCCTCAGACAAACAAGTTTGTTTATATTTATGGGAGACAATGCTGCCCGATTCTTGTTTACAATGTTACTTGAAAGTGAGAACAGTTGCTCACATGGCATTGTTGTAGCTGGTGTTGCAAGATATTTACGTGTCAGATGCGCTAAATATTCATATGTCCCTTCATATTTGAACCACCATTCCAGAGGACATGCGTCCATGCTGATGATGGGTTCTGCTTGACAACGATCAAAAGCAGTGTGGACCAACACATGTTCATTTTCATCGTCTGAGTCAGATGCCACCAGCAGAAGGTTGGGGTTATTGGTTTTTTTGGTGGTTCGGGTTCTGTAGTTTCCGCATCAGAGTGTTGCTCCACACCTCGTCCCTCTCAGATTTTGGATGGCACTTCAGATTCTTAAACCTTGGATCCAGTGCTGTAGCTATCTTTAGAAATCTCACATTGGCACCTTCTTCGCGTTTTGTCAAATCTGCAGTGAAAGTGTTCTTGAAACGAACAATATGTACTGAGTCATCATCTGAGACTGCCATAACATGAAATATATGGCAGAATGTGGGTAACACAGAGCAGTTATGTAACAAAAAAATCTACTGTAAATTGCACTTTCACGATAAAGAGATCGCACTACAGTACTTGTATGAGGTGAATTGAAAAATACTATTTCTTTTGTTTATTGCTTTTACAGTGCAAATATTTGTAATAAAAAATAATATAAAGTGAGCACTGTACACTTTGTATTGTGTTGTAATTGAAATCAATATATTTGAAAATATAGAAGAACATCCAACAATATTTAATAATTTTCAATTGGTATTCTATTGTTTAGCAGTGTGATTAAAATTGCGATTAATCATGATTAATTTTTTTAATCGCGATTAATTTTTTTGAATTAATCGCGTGAGTTAACTGCGATTAATAGACAGCCCTAGTTAAAAATGAACTCTGTGGCTCCCCTCAAGTCAAATGGCCGGAGGTGCTGGGAAGTGGGACACACACACGCTCTGTGACCCATACCCTCATACCTTCCATCTGTTTTTTGTGGTTTTAGATCCAAGACCTAAAAGTCTACCGTGATTCAAAACATGAGAAGATTCAGAATGTTACCAGAGACCCATCCACTGAGGTTGTGCTGGGTAAAGAGGACACCGCAGAGCTTCAGCTGCCAGTTTTCCTCCACTGGAATAATGGGAAGGTATGTTAATAGTACCCCACCCACAGTCACACAAAAAGCACCTCCCATCCCTATTCGAACCCTGAAGAGTCCCTCATTTTCCCTGCTTTACATTCTTGCCACTCTCAGTATGTGGCAAGCACCACTCCTCTGGCCATGGACCCCAAGATGAAACTCTCCTCAGATGCTATCAGTGCTGCTGTTTAACTGGCTAGTGGGAGAGACTGTTGAGTAGCAGAAGGCATTCCCTTTCTGGGAATAAGTGCCCTGCCCCAGCCTTTCAGTGCCTAAACACCTGCCAGCCCAGACAGTTAGTCTCTTCACTTCTTGCACTAATGGAAGGCACTCCAATATTATGGTGAGGAGTGTGCTATGAGCACCTCTATAGAACAGAATAGAGCAAATGAAAGAATTTGGAAGTAGATCTCCTGCACAGCTGTGGGACTATAGAGTCAGCCAGTGGGCTCCAGGTGTGATAGTTCTGTTGAAATAGAATAGTCTTGAGCAGACTGGGTTAGCAGTGGTGGCTCTAGGTCAAATTTTTAGGTGGGAGAGTGTTGGTTATTACTGCATAGAAGCTGATTACTTAAGAGAACTCTTGAAAGCTCTCCTACACCCCCCACCCTACTCAGACAGTCCCGCCTCTGCTGTGACTTGTAGGTTGTTCAGGGAGGTACCGACATTCTTTCTGAAGTCCTGCTATTGCTACAAAGCCCCCTGCTCTGTCGCACATTACACAATTGGGTGGTCTACAGGAGCTGCCCCTGCACTGGTCCTACATTTACTGTTCAGTTAACAGCTGTGGATGCCTCATAGGATTCGGATGAAGATAAAAGAATGTTATTTCGACTCAGTAGAGCAGTGTTCCAGGTACCCACAGGTGGAACTGCCACTGCTTTAAGGTTTGCGCAAAGTGCAGAGGCCTCACTTTTTAAAAAGACTTTGTGGCCATAAATGTATTGTGAAATTAAGTCCGTGCTAGTCAGGGATATCAGGGTTGTTTTTTTAAGCCTTTCAAAACAGTGTAATCGTCACCTAGTTCTAGTACAGGGGCAGCACAATGAATGTTTCTCTCATCCCCCATGGAGTCCCATGCCTGAGGTTCTCCGTACTGCCCCCTCATCTGAAATTTTTCTCCACCTTGAACTGCAAGATCAGTCTAGAAAACCCTTTTGAGAGCCTGGGGAGAGGGCAATTCTCTCATTATCATGCTGAGTTCTTGTCCCTTTCTCAGCAGAGTCTGCGATTCTCTCCCATAAATCATAAATTTCTTCTCATAGGTAGAAGGCATCTACGGAGATAAAGGAGGAAGGTCCCAGACCTTGAATCTGAAACAGGGCCTCATCAGTCTCCTCCATTTCCAGCCACATTCTGGGACAGCAACTGAGGTAGGAGCAGAATATAGTTTTTTGGGTGGTTTTTTTTCAAAGAAAAAGATGCAGGAACTTGATCTTAGTGCATCAATAAAACCATCCCTGGAGTGAGAGGGTGTTTCCCTCTCCAAACCTATTCTTCTTTTCTGCAATTGCTAATTAATGCCAGTTACAATAATGTTTTTCATAATTTCTGTCATTATATTCATGCTCTTTTTGTGTTTACTTGCTATAATGACTTAAATGTCAAACACCCATTTGGGTGTGCAGTTGCCTGATTTTATACACTCAGTTTGTTGCAGTAACTATGCTAGCTAGAATAGGCATGTGGTTTTTGAGCCTCATTTTCAAAATATGGCCCTGTATCTGGTTCTGTGCAGATTTTCTACATAATCTGTTCAAATTGGATTGAATCATTTTTGTGTATAGTGAACTGTATTTTATTCTGCCACAAGTTCTACTCACACATTATCATTTCATGACATGATTTCTTATATTTGTTTGGCTTCAGGAGGATGTTTCTGGGAGCTGTCAAGTCACGTATGTTGTTTCCGAGGATTTCATTGTAAAGACAAAAGATCTGCAAAGCTGCACAAGACCAAAGTTTGGATTCACCTCCGTTAACAAAGCAAGTCCA
>NW_020664446.1:41363951-41467039 GCF_002925995.2 Terrapene triunguis | reverse complement strand
GGTCTCTTCTGCCAAAGCTTGGTGGCTACTGAAAAATTAAGGCAGAATCAGATTAAATGATCATTCTGAGCCTCATGCTCAAAAGGAGCAAAGGAGACTGAATATCCAGAAATATTTGCTAATAGTGAAATCAATTGGATTGTGGAAGTGGAAGAGTGTGACAAGGGAAATGGCAGAAGGCCCAATGGCTGGTTTCAGGCATTCAGACCTGGTAAAATTAGGTACAATTCTAATGATGCTAGTGGCCTTACATCTGCCTATGCCAAGAGTGATTTGACCCATATCTTAGATTTCACTGAAAGCATTGGAGAATAAACTGTAGGGAACGAACCTGCACTTTAGGTGACCTAATAGGAATATGTATATAAAAAAAGCCATTTAAATGTAAACATGGCACATTTCCCACAGAAAATAATGGAATTTCTACCAGGACCAAATTCATGAGGACACAGATTTGTCCAGGGTGGATGTGTGTGTGAGGATAAGGTTGAAGGCAGTGGTAGAACTTTAGGGCTCAATCTAATAATTCCCATTGAGTTAATGGAAGTCCTGATCAGGATCAGGACAATAGTGCCTTCACTGGGCTGAGAGACAACATGGTCAAGTGAACTGAGTGCTTGGCTAGAACTCAGGAGACCTGAATTCCATTCCTGACTCTCCCACAGGCCTGTAGTATGACCTCTCTGAACCTCAGTTTTCCCATCTGTAAAACAAAGCTAATGATACTGACCCACCATTGTAAAGTGTTTTGAAATCCACAGATGTAAAGCACTGTATCAGAGCCGGGTGTTATTACTCCTATAATTCACTATGTAAACTGGTCACTGTATCTCATGTACAAACATTCACAAAGCAAACCTGGTAGTTTCCTGCAGCTCGATTCTTCCCCTGTGACTTCCCCATTCATAAAGAATCCTCCAGATAATGGCCCAGGTGCTCAAATAATGTCTCCTGAAGTTATCCGAGGTCTCTGAGTGAAGTTGAGGGCAGCAGAGAGGTGATGGTGAAGTCCAGCAAGTGCGTCATTTCTTTGGAAAACAAAAGAATCTCATGCAAGGTCACTCTGCAGCACAGCAAGGGAGCCAAGCATTTTTGGCTTGGGTTCACTTTTGATAATTTGTGCTTTTTCTCTCTTTTTTACTTGGTGAATGGCCTTGTGAATAAGCACACTAACGCAGGAGGCTTTCCCTTTCTGTGCTTTCCTTTTTCACAGGAGATTAGGGGGTGGGGGTAAGGGTATTGCTGGTGAAATTTGCTGGATTGACACTGCTGCAGAATGAAGCTTCTCTTTATCCACAAAAGATCCCCTCACATTGCCCCTTTAATATGATTTGGTCACACTCTGTATTAGGAATCTATTTACACATAGTTTATAAGGGGTTACTAAACAAATAATAGATGTTACAAATGTGAGTTGTTTGCATTATAGATGGTTATAAGCACAACAGTAGAAGATGTTATAGATATTTATGAGCCATGGTTATAGTGACCTGCTAGTCTTTATAACAATCTATAACATCTGTTACTAATTCCCTGAACCATAATTCCCCCCAATTAAGAGTATCCCTTAATTGTAAGGATATTGGGGGTATGGATGGGAGTTGTCTCTCTAGATTGTCTGAATGTTTGTGACCAGAATGAGTGTGATATGAGACAAAGGCAATAGGGAGTTACCTAGAAAGAGAGCTGAAGACAGTCAGACCTGTAGTGCTGTCAACAGAGGCTGATGGAACGCCATTCAGAATCCATTGCTATTGCCGTGTGAGGCATTCATTTCACATTTGTTTAGCTACTGATTGCACAGAGCACTGTGTATCTCTTGATGACTAAAAGAAACAGCCAAGCCACCCAAAGCATAAGAGTTGCCCTGTGTTAATACATTTTGTTATTCATCTCTGGAGACCAGGGCTCAAATATGGAGTAAGTCAAAAGTGAAATGTGTTTGGTGAGCTCAATATAGTCCCTGGGACATGTGCCCATAGCACAAAACCACTTCACAAAATTATGTATCAAAACCCATCTTCAGTGCCTTTTCCTGGGCCACTACTTGTGCAGTCCTGTGCTGTACATGAGTGATTAGAGGCTGGCTGACCCCAGACTGTAATTCTTTCTCCCCTAGTCCAAAATCCCTTCCTGCTACTTTCACCCTGAGAAAGCGTCACTATTTTTCCCTTTAGCTAAGGCTTTGACAATGACAATTTGTAATACATGGAACATTCCACTGGGTGTCACTGTTCCTCCACACTAATCTCCGCTATAGCGTGGGAACCTGACAGGAAACATCTCTCTTTAGTTTAAGTGCTCTGGTGCTGAACCTGGCGCCAGATGTATCTTGGAAGACCCACTCCTCCCATGCAGGCTGGATGTTCCTCTTAGAGCCTGTTGTTCCACTTACAGAAAATTGCTGGTGGGAGTTATGCACATTCTGGCAGCAGTGAAGGGATTAGCAAGATCCTACTGGTGCCCAGAGAATGCCCTAAGAGTAACTATTAACGTTGTGCTCTACAGTTAGATATAGAAAATAGAGTAGGCATTTCTTTATTTTTCCTTACAAACATTTTAAGATGAATCTGGTGTTCATGAAAGGGTAGGATTGAGTTAACAACCTTTCTCCGCAGCCCCCAGCCTTGTTGAAGATGGCCCCACTCAGCTCTGCCAGCCCACAGTTCAGGAACTGAACTAGACTGTTCCATTCTTGGGCCCTACCCCATACAGTTATTCCAATGCACTTGAGCTCTCAGATAAAGCATCTCCAACTGTCCTACTCCTGTCCTCTCACAGCTCAGTCAGCCTTCCTCATTCCTTTTCTAGCTATTCCAAGCCTGTGCCACCTCCCAGCTCTTCAGTGCACTTAGCTGTAACCTGAAGCAGTCCCCCATAGTCTACTACTAGATCCCAGCTCAGTTTAGCAAATAGACACCAGTCTTAACCTGCAACAACCACTGATATCCCTGCCTTGGATTCCTAAATAGCTCTGTCTCTGTACTTCACTTCTGATCTGACCCACCCTCTGCTGAACCACCTCTTAGTTCTGCTATTGCATCTCAATCCCAAGTTACAGTATGCCTTGTCATTATAGTCCTGGTCTCCACACAATAATGCCAATATATGCGATGCAGGACCTCCTACTATTATAGTCATAGATCTGTCCGGGCACCTCAAGCCCCACAAACAACATCCCCTCCTAGTTCAGTCCTGGGCATCTTCCCTAATGACCAGAAATAGACAAAGCTGCCAAATTGTGTGGTGGTTCTGTCATAAGGTGGTTCTTTCATCCAGTAGGCTCCAGGGTAAGACTATCAAATGCATAGACACAACTTTTGTTAGAAGTAAAAAGGAGAGCAAACACTGAAAGGAGAACAAGAAAGGAATAGATTCGCAAAAAGATAATGTGTTCATTCCATTCTTTTGCAGATTTTTGGAGTTCTGTGGCAACCCACCAGCAAAAGCTTTTACTCTGTACAAGGAAGTCTCATCCAGTCAGTGCTGTCGGAGGAAAGCCACGTGGTCTCTCCAACCTTGAAGTCCTCCATTGGCACCAAGATCATGTCAAGGTTAGTGCTGTGCTGGTTCCAGGGGCTTGCATACACTGAGTAGGCTGGATTGGGATCAATGTCTGCCTACCAGAGATACACTCCTCCCGTGTGGGCTTGATGTCCTTGTTGTGTCTTGATGTGGGCCGTGGAGAGATGGTGTGAGATAAAAATTGGGCATACTGAAAAAATCATCCCAGAGGATTTATATTTTCTGGCTCCTACATAAGCCCAGGGCAGGCTACAGGAGTACAAAATACACCCCAAAATTAGCTACCTTGAAGGCTCCTCCCCTCCTCTTCATTTTCCCCTTGCGCCCTCTGAAATACTAAATACCCTTCATTTACCACTAGATCCATTTCACTTCACCATAGGCTACACCAGTTGTTCTCAAACTTTTGTACTGGTGACCCCTTTCACACAGCAAACCTCTGAGTGCAACCCCCCCTTATAAATTAAAAACACTTCTTTATATATTTAATACCATTATAAATGCTGGAGGTGAAACGGGGCTTGGGGTGGAGGCTGACAGCTTACGACCCCCCTCGTAATAACCTCGTGACCCCCTCAGGGGTCCCCACCCCCAGTTTGAGAACCCCTGGGATAGACCATACTGATACCAGCACATGTCCTGACCAACCCCTAAGCAAAGGGAAGTTTAAAAGATGAAATCCTTCTCAACAGCCTCTTTTCTCTCATCAGACAGCAGCTTGAACTTGTGTCTTCTTCGATGCCTGGCCCTGCAGAGACTCCTGGACAAAGCCTTCAGGAAGCTCTGGCTGGCATACTGGAAAAGCACCAGCCTATAAGCACAATTAGCGAGCCCTTCAAGAGGACCTGCATGCAGTGCCCATCAGTGAGTAGCACCAAATGCTTGCAGAAGAATTCTCTTTCTAATGTGACACTTGGAAATGTAAAACAAAGTGAGATCTAGCTGGAGAAGGCCAAAGGGCCTGAGAAGTTTAAATGGAAAATCAGTACACACTGTGATGGCAAGGAAGGGCCAACAGCAGCTACACAGCCAGTATCTATCACTGTGAGAATAAACACAATGGCTCAAAAGAATTCCCTGGCTAACTTTGACCCGGGCAGTAGGTAGGGAGATTGTCCACCAAAGTCTCATGATCACAAGGGCTGCTTCATCTCATAAAGTAATGAAGTACTAGTTTAAAGACACTTTTTCTAGTGTGCCCACAGGAAGAAAAGCAACTAGAGATTCTTCCTCCAGGCAACACTTACGTCAGGTATTCTTATAGTTTTCCATAGTTCCTCAGTCTGATTGGAATGTTATGCAGGGTCCCCAAAGTGCCGCATAAGTTTTCAAAATGTTATTGTTCATCTGCAGCACTGGAATAAAGGGCTCTCTGAGTAAACCCATGCAGTGTGGTAAGCCGGTCTGCTGTTGTATACTCTGAAATAATACACACTCAACAATGAACATTAAAACTATTGTACTGAGAGAGGAAATATTGCCCAGGATACTGGGGCTACACTCCATTGTTTTTGGAAGTGTGATGGGTTCTTTAATAGCACCTGAACAGTAGCCACCAGAGATGGAAGGAAGGAACCGTGGGTGAAAGTTTCATACCAAGGACAGCATCCCTAACAATGCCCATGTTAAACATTCTTTGTATTCTAGTGGTGCCCAGGGACCCCAGCTGAGATGGAGACCCCCTTTGTTCAAAGCCCAGTAAAAAGGATAGTAAGAGCCAGCCTCTGCTCCAAACAGCTTATAGTCGAAATAGACAAGACAGAAGGGAAACAGAAGCGAGAAGTCACTTGCCCAAGGTCACACGGCAGTGTAGTGGCACAGTCAGGATCAGAATCCAGGTCTTCTGACTCCCAGTCCAGTGCACTATCCACTGGACCATGCCTTGTACAGGTTATCTCATTAAAGTGGTCAGACCCTTGATAGAGTTCCAAGCCCTCATTGTACCAGTTGGGGCTATTAAATTGTCACTGCACAGCATGTTTCCCTCTCATGTCTGTTCTTCAACACATGCTTCACAGACCAGCCCATTTAAATGCATTTTCTCTGGTTTTGTGATTTTGTGGATGGAACAGTTGACCTTAGCCATCAGAGTTTTCAATTTCATGTCAGGTTGCATGCCAAAGGCATAGCCCTCTGCTCCATTATGAACCCACTTTCCTGATTGGTCAGAGGTACTGTCTAGTTTCTTGTCAGGTGTTTGGCCTCAGTAACTAGTCCTGGAGGTTCACTGCTTACATGCTTTTCTTCAAGAGCTTTGATGATTGAAGGTCAGGCATTGAAATTATTAGCTTTTCAAGGCTGGTGCTTTAACTCCCCTGCTTGATCTTTTTGAAAGGGTGATGAGAAAACTACAGCAGGAGAACACCTGGTGTCTGAGACTCCTGAGAGCTGAGTAGGAGTAACTTGCCTTGCAAATAGAGAGGCCAAGATTCAGCTCCCACTTCTCATTCTTCACACTGTAGTTCTTCGCTTTGTGGTTTCTGCATGTCCAAAGTTGTCAAGTCCACCCATGTTCCCTGTGAGGGAGCAGAGGTGTTTAGTAGCCTGGAGCCACACTTCTGTGAACTTGTCAGCCCACATAATATAAGTGGAGTTGAAATGGGTCAATACAAGGCACTACAGAAGGAAGGAATGCGGTTGATGCAGAAGGTAGTACTCTTCCCTCTGAGTCACTATTTAATCAGTGTCCCAGTCTGGTATTGCAAGGGGAGGGGAGGAAATGATGGAGAATTTGCAGCTGGCAACTGAGATCTTGATTGTCTCTGGTCATTAAATATCTCATGGACTTTTTACAAGAATAAAGATATTAGTCCTGGCCAAATTCCAGCTGGATCATAATATTCTGCCTACCAAAATTCCCCTTACAGTGACATGCTATTCTTTATTTCTGTCCTAAATATTTGGATCTAATGTTGTTGCTAGCTGTGGAAAGGCTGCCAATGTCCATGCCAGAGATGGCTGCATTTAAGGGATGGGTGAAATAATCCCTGTCTTTATACTGTGTACATTTTGTCCCATGCTGTGGCATCTATATAAAATTGCCTTTATTGATAATATGAGTGTTTGTTTTCAGCTCAAAACATATTTGAGGACTCTTGGTAACAGGAGAGTCAAAATGGATGTCTCCAAGGTGTCGACAACCTGGCAATTCCACAGGTTCATCCAGATGCTGCGTAGTGCCAAGAAGAGGGATGTCCTCCAGCTGCTGAGGAAAGCTCCGGAGAAGATGGTGTAAGTAAATTCCCCAGTGACTGTCCAGAAAAGGCAGCAGCCATTCTTACCGACACCTGAGCACAGGGCAGTTTCTGGACTCATTTTAATGATTAACCACATTTCATTCAGGCAGACGCAAAAAGGGCACATCATCATTCCCAGTATCTCAAATGACCAGTCTGAAGAAGTTCGAGGGCCACTTTTTTTAAGGACTTGGCCTTTTCTTACAAGGTACCATAAGTTAATTGGATGTGTTGCAGATTCAGCACATTTTAGAGTAAACGCTCTGGTGAACCTTTCGGAGACATGTGCCCCATATAAATGCAGATCCCTGCTCTACATGTCCCATTCAGTAATTCCAGGACAATGTCATTTTTCACTTCCTAGGCTGAACTGTTGCGTGGTGTTACTGTGCGCTTTTAAAGGCTGCTGCCTTCCACCCAAGAGGTGGTTGCATTTCAGTGCTAGGTGAAATCCATATGTGATTACATATATATGGTTCCAGTTCCGCAACTGCTGTAAATTAGCTCATTTATGGATGAAAGCTTCTCTAGAAATGGCAGCTAATTATTTATTTTTATAATTTATCCAATTGAAACTGCAAAGGGTGTTTATATAGGTAGAATGTAAGTTGAGCTGGAATTACCCTGCACACTTTTGAAAAGCCTCTGGACCAAATTTAGCCCTGATGTAAGTGGGTGCAGTTTCACTGACTTCAATGGAGGACTGAATTTACTTCCTTATCTGGAACCAGGGGAAACAGAAACAAGGGATCAAATTCTCAGCTGGTATATATCAGTGTGGGTTCATTTGACTTTAATGGACCTATGCCAGTTTACACCAGTTGAGGATCTGGCCCCAAGTGCTTCCATCCTCCCCATGTTCAGCTGTACATGGTGCACATAATTCACTTTCTCCTCTCATTCCAGTACCTTCTTCATTGATGCTGCAGTTGCTGCCCAGTCAACAGCTTCCTTGGCAGCTCTCTCTGAATTTCTGGATTTTAGCAACAAAGGGCAAGTGCCCCTGCTAGAGCAGTTTCTCTATGCTGCAGCCTTCTCTCCTCGGCCCTCAAAAGAACTTCTGCGCCTGGTGCTAGTAAGTCAGAGGCATTTCCTCACTCCCCTTCTGCTCTTTGGTGATACAACTACTGGATTTGGGCTTCATCCTGCTCCCATTAAGTTAAGGAGAAACTCTCAGTGACTTCAGTGGAGCAAGATCAAGCCCTCACAAAGGAGAAAGATAAAATGCTAAGTATGTCCTTTGTCCATCCTAGCATTTAATGAAGGGACTTTAGCAGCAATCCTCATGATTTTCGACAAGATGCTGCCCTGTATTAAAGGGAGCAAGTTACCTAGGTGTATTGACTAGAACTGGTTGAAATTTTTTCAAATAAGATGGGTTTTTCCCCCCATCAAAAATGGTTTGTTTGGGAAATGAAATTTTACATGAAAAACGGACTCTCTTTTTCATTATTTTTCTATTAAAAATTTATCAAAATCATTATGGAAATGGTTAACATGTTAAACTTACTGAAAAACAGATTTGATAGTCAACAAAAAATCACTAATGCTGTTAATTAACATGTCAATAACAATTGGAAAAAAATTCAGACAATGAATGAGTTCATTTTGATCTCAAAGTGGAAATAATTCTGAAATTGCAACATTTTTTACAAATCTCTTTTCTCCAGCCAGCGTTGATGTTGACATCTCAATAACTGTACTTACACAAGGCCACAGGGAGTGGGGAGGGAGGAAAGGGAAATGAGGAATTCTGTGAAGCAACCCCTAAAACCACGGTTAGCTCGGGCAGTCTGAGATCAGAGGGGCACTGAGAATGATCTCCTGTCGCCATGTTGTTATGTAGGAAGGCAAACCTAAGATTAAGTTGGAGTTCCTTTTTACATTTCTGGAGTAACCAGTGGGCCAGTAGGAGTGTTCCAGGCTGGCCTCAGGACAGAGCACAGCCTCATACCGTCCACACTAGTGGAGCCTATGAGAGCTTGGAGGGAAGGTGTTTTTACACCTCTGTTGACAAAGAGACTTCCTTTGCTCAACAGTAATCCAATTATGGCCCGGGGTTGTCCTTCAAAGGGAAGCCTGTGCAGCCCTCCTCAGCTAGAGTTCTGAGACCGCATAAAGTAAAAGAAGGGTTTATACTGGAGGGAAAAGCTGGCCAGGATCTTTAGGACTCCATCCAAGACATGCAAAATCCCACCAAAGGGATTAAGGTGGGAGAGGAAAATTCATTTCTGTGTAAAATCCCTCTATTTAAGCTATTATTGTACATGAATACTTGAAATGGGAATAAACATTCTGAGGAAATAGGTGGCATGGCTTTAGATTAGTGAGCTGATATAGACAATAAAAGCTTAATTGCCTGTTATGGAAACCTGAATATTGTGGGACTAGGCCATGAATTGCCCCCTCCCAGGCAGATGAAAGCAAGACTAGAGAGACTCTCTCAATAAACCCTTTGGGGTAATAACTAAAACATATTCTCTCTCCCCCCCCCCCCATGTCCTGCCTTCATTTCGTTACACCCACTCTCCCAGGACAAGCTGAATGGAAAGGAGTTAGACCCTGCCATCTGGGAAACAGGGATAATTGTAATTGGCTCGCTAGTTGGCAAGCTGTGCCGGATGAAGCTTTGTGGATTGCAGGTGGGTTTCCTGACAGGATTGCTTCAGTTATTCTTTTTAGCCCTCCCCTTTTTTCCCCACAGCTGCCTGAAAATTGTGTCATGCTTCTTTTTCACCCTGCTCTGTTTCTCCCTCCTCCAAATAAACAGGAAGTAGGACTTGGAATGGAAACTGTTCTGAGAAGATTAAGAGACACCAAGGAGAATTCTGAGATAATCATTTACCTGTTGTCCCTGCAGAATGCCCTGCTCCCAGAAACCATTCCTACTCTCCTGCATTATGCAGAAGAAGGGTCAGCAGGGGTCTCAGGTACAGCAGTATCTGCCCTACAAAGGTTCTCCTCTCAGCATATCACTGGTGAGGTATGGAACGAGCCTACTTAGAATCAGAGCTTTTCCTTATGCGTTTAAAACACCCTTCCATGAAGCAGCCCAGGTATCTGTGTCCCAGGAAGTGTATGGGATATCATTCTCACCAAGTCACTTTGTAACTACCAGCATTCTCCATCTTTCACATCTGGGAGATAATGCTTCCTTAAATTTTAGCTGCTATTCCCAGAAGTTCCTCTGTCCTGCACTGAGAAGGAAATAAGTGGTGTGCTTGCCCCATGGTGCTTAGATGGATGTATCCAATTAGCAGAGTCTCTGTGTGATGACTGGACTTGCTGAGACTTGTTCTGCACATTACTGGAGCTGAAATTAACTGGGAGCTTTGTGGCTCATAGGCATTAGCCATACCTGGGGAGCCAGAATGGAGACTCCCTTTACCCAAGTCAGTAGGAAATGTGATAGTCTTTTCAAATCTGATAGTAGTTCCCTAGATCTCAGCCTGTCTTTCTAACACCTAGAGGTCTCTCAACTTTCCTTTCCGAGAGAGCATTCTCCATGCCTTGCCACCACTAGGAGAGATGCCATCTAGATTAGGAACAGGAGGCAGCTCTGCAGGGCATTGGTGATGACTATACTTCTGGGTTTTTTCCTGGAGTTGTAAATAGTAGATCTTCTGTTCAAAGCCCAAAGTGTAGTGTGAGATGCCATAATTATATATTTGGTGTTGGGAATGGTGAGAAGTAAAGTTTTAACTATATTGTGGCATTAGGTGAAAAAGGCAATGAGGAGGATTTTCCATCAGAAAAGCAGAAACTATGAAAAAACCTCTCGACTAGCTGCTGCTGAAATTCTGTTGGATAATGAGCCTTTGCCCATGGACCTCACCAATATCCTGCTGGCCACCAGAGACCTGGAAGCAGAAATGTCAAAATTTTTACTTTCAAAAATCCAGACTAGTTTACATTCTCACCATCACCCTGCCAGGTGAGTATGGAGACTGGAAAGTATTAATTGTCACTCTAAGACCCAAATCCCTTTTCCCCTTGTTCTTCCTTTTCCTCTCTTTCATTCTCTCCAACATTCTCTCTCTTCACTCTCATCTGTTAATCTTTCCTTTTTTGTTGTTTTTTCCCTTAAGCAAACTAATTTGATTTAAGTTCCTAGATTTGTTGCCTCAATCCAGTGGTATTCCATGTGTGGTTGCCAGTTCAAGGCAGTAAACAATATAATAGGGAACACCAAAATGACAGTGTAAAAACTGTAGAAGTGTTCGGAAGCTAAACCCCCGGGTTGCAAGATATCTATAAAGTATGAGCAATGATATTAGTCTCTCCAGATTCTCAAAAAAAGCCGAGCCCAACACCTGACTGAAATGCAAAAGTTTTTGAGCTAGGCAAATAGTGATAGACTCGAGAAGCTCAATCTATTTAGCTTAACAAGATAGAAGGTTAAGGGGTGACATGATCACAGTCTGTACGTACTTACATGAGCAACAAATATTTGATAATGGGCTTTTTAATTTAGCAGACAAAGGATAACAAGACCCAATGGCTGGAAGCTGAAGCTGGACAAATTCACACTGGAAATAAGATGTAAATTTTTAACAGGGAGAGTAATTAACCACTGGAACTATTTAAGGCATGTAGGGAGTGATTCTCCCTCAGTGGCATTTTTTAAATAAAAATTGGATGTTTATGTTAAAGATACACTGTAGTTCAAACAGGAATTATTTTGGGGGAATTCTATGGCTTGTTGTATACAAGAGGTCAGACTAGATGATTATAGTGGTCCCTTCTGGCCTTAGAATCTATGACATTTCGCACCAATGTATTTGAATACATTTATTCAGGTAAAAAAGTGAATCCAGTTCAAAAGTATTCACGGCCTCTTCATTCATTTTCTGCAAACATTCATAACAAGCAACTTTTCATTCACAAAAATATACGCAGAAAGGGAAAGTGTTGTATTGCTCCAATGAACAGATATTCACAGGAGTGTTCACATAACCATCTTGAAAGCTCTTTGGGGATTTGGAAGTCATCCAGTCAAGAAAGAAACAATACCCTGGTCACCTACATTACAATCACATGCTTGAATAGTAAATTAGAAATAGCCATTAATCAAAGCAGTGCTCATGGTAAATCGTTTGTAAGCAATTCACAGGCCAGGATATGTTTGCACAAACCAGTTCTTAAATCATTCTGAACAACAGACTAAATGATAAAAAAAAAATCAGTCAGTTTGCAGATAATCCACCAATAGAAGAAGATTAAGTTTACTGACCACATTGGCCAATGTGAATACTTCAGCCAGCTCTAGCACATCACATTCTATTCTTGTAAGACTAAAACTACACCCAGGCCAAGGAAACCCTGAGCTAGGAAAGGCTTTTATACCATTTCACAACTCCACTCTGCTCCACCCTCTCTCCCTCATTTTCTTCTTCTGTCCCTCTCGTGCTGTAGAACCATTAATTACAACCACCACTAAGGCTCACACTGATGCATGTCATGAATAGTTGCTCATGCCATAGGGGATCTTGCTGAGCTATTTTCTCCCTCCTTTGGGAGATACAAAAGAAGAGAACGATTATAAAGGAGCTTGTTTAAGTAAAGCTGTTTTATGCCATTTAAATTGTTCTCAACGTGTTGTTAAATATATATAATATTTAAGTGCATATCTCCTACCCTCCCTATAAAACCTTCCAAAATGGCAGCTGCCTTTTCTGAGTTTCTATTTAGATTCAGACAATAGGTTTTCTTCTTTTTCTGCCCCACCCATACACACCTTTTCCTATTTTTTTTTCTAGGAAAGCAATGAAAGAAATTCTGAAAGATCCACAGATCAATAATTACAACTACCTCTCCAAAGCTGGCAGTTCCTCTTCTTTCTCAGGACCCTTGGCAGGTGACAGCATGGACAAGATTATGTTTAAGTTCATCTCAAAAGACCAAGTGAACGTACCTGTAGGCAGAGCCTACTTGTGGAATCCATTGTCAAGGGGCACTGGGAGTTACAAGGGATCTCTAACTTGTGTGACTGTCCCAAATTTAACACGAGGTGGCAAGAGTCCTCTGTATGTGTCCTGAGATGTCTAAGCACATTGGTTATTTCTCCATTAGCTCTAGTTGCATGTACTTTAAAAGCAGTGGGGAAGGACAGGCAATGGAAGGATATGTGAGGGAAAGAAACTGCTGTGGTAGGGCCACCACAATCCTAAAGCTGGCTCTACATGTAGAGAGTAAAATGACTTCTTTAAGGAATGAGGCACGAAATCAGTCAGACATGGTCACACATTAGCAGAGCCATTGTTCTTGATTCTTTACAAAGCGTATCAGTGCCACTCTGAAGCTGGCTGTGTGGAGTGATGTCAGACACACACCACATCATCCAAATACATCTGTTTCTGGCATACTGCTTGTCAAAGGGCACCCCCACCCTGGAGCACCCTCCTGTAACAGCCACAGCATGCCAAGAATGCCTGTCTCAGTTTCCCCTTTCAGAGGCCCCAGTAACTCCACTTCAGGTTCGCTTAAATAATACCCCTACCACACCCCGGGTATATAGTCCTTAACACCCCATTCTTCCCAGCAGGCCACTTCCCATACCACTTTCTTTGTTGGGAGTCTTTCCATGCCATACTCCAGTGTCTTCCACCACACCTAGGCTCCTTGTCAGGCCTCTTCTGTCTCTCCGCCAGGATACCCACACCAGCCCTTCCAGCTAGAGTGAAACCCCACCTCTTCCCAGTAGGAACCCCCACAGCCTTTGTGCTGGGAGGTCATCCTCACCAGGGGAAAATCCCTTACTCCCCCATCCCTCTCATTGTTCTGCTAGATCTAGGTCTCCAGGATGGAAGTGCCAGTAGATAATCCCCTCCGCTGCTCCCTAGCCTTCAGCCCTCTCCAGCCCTGAGTTGCAGCTCTCCAGCTTAGAGCCAGCAGGCACTTCCCTCAGCTGCTCTCTGGCTTTCAGCTCTCTCCAGCCTTTAAGCTCCATTGCTCTGGTTTGGGGAAATCAGCCAGCAAAACCACTCTTGTTGCTCTCCTGCCTTTAGCCTTCCCCCAGGAACCACCTACAGCTTTCTTCCAAGACTTTTCCACAACCCCCTGGTCTCTGGCAGCTCTCACCTATTCTTTTCCTGATTGACTTGGCCAACTCTAACTCACCAGGTTGGTTGGGGTCAGGGTCAGAGATGCTCGCTCCCCCTTCCACCACCATCCCATGCCATATCTAGGGCCCAGCCAGGTACCCTCTTTTAAGCCCAACTTATGGAGTCAGCTGACCAATCACAGGTGCATTGGCCTCTTCCTCTTAAAGGACCAGTGCCACCATGTGGTACTTCTTCCCACACACTTTGTACAAACACTGATCATGCCAGTATCTCAGTTCTCCCAGAATCTGCTAGCACAAGAGATGAGCCAAATCTAGGACCTAAACCAGTGGTAGATCGCTTGTGTGATAGAACACTGCTGCTATTGCTAGGCCAAGAGACTAGCTCTATTCCTGATCATTTCTTAATTCATTAGAGTATTTTAATAAGCTTTTCAAAGGGGCAGATCCTTAGCTGATAGCTGTGACAATTTACACAACCTTTATGATCTGCCCAAATATTTTTATCCCCACCCTCCAGCTCTCATTTCTGTCCCCATTCATAGCATTTCACCCTTTTACCTTTTAATTGTCTTCCTTTGTATATCCCCAAAGGATATTCTGGGCATGCAGAGACAAACTAAATGGGAGTCAGGAACATTTTAGGGCTAATCCTTTGATTATTATAAGTTTGGACGGAGATGAAATTCCCTCATATTTCAGCTTGTTAATTGTTAGTGTATGGGACTGTGCTGTTCATCTACCATAGCCTGGAAGGGAAGAGCTATTGAATATAATGATATGATCTGAATGGGGTTAGTACTTACCAAAAGGCCTCTAGCCTCTTGTCTGATTTACCCAGAAACCCAACAGATTATATAGCAAAGTAATGTTTCCTGCACCCCCATCAGAGCTCTTCTGTACTTTGAGTTATAATTCCACTGAAATTGACACCTTGAACACAGAAGACCACACTGGAGTTCTCTGCATTCCCATGGCAGAATCCTCAGATCTTCCCATTATATTACATGGGAGGCCGCCAAGCTCTTTATTTTCCAGTGAGATAGTTGCAAAGTGTCCCTCCCCTCAGCCATTACTGGGATGTTTTAAAAATGGATGTGTAACATTTTGCCAGTGATGACTGCTGTGCAGCTCTACTTGTTGCTGTCTCTTTCTGTCTTTCAGTCACTGATGACATGCTGTCCACTTTCAGTCTGGAGCTGCTATTCACTGAGAGTGGTCTCCTGAGGAAGAGTGTCTCAGGTTTCATGCTGCGAAGCCACGGCCACCAGCTTCAGGCAGCTCAGGTCTGCTATCAGGTTTTGTCCCTAGATGTGAAACTTTAGATGACTGAACAACAGATACACATGCGGGAACCCAGAACTCCTGCATTGTGCCAGCAGACATTCAATAGCTCCTCTTTAACCTTCCTTGTAGGCCTGGGGGGTTCCTAATATTTGACTTGGGATCGGTTTTGTTCAATATCTTCATTAATGATCTGGAGGATGCGATGGATTGCACCCTCAGCAAGTTTGCAGATGAAACTAAATTGGGAGGAGTGGTAGATATGCTGGAGGGTAGGGATAGGATACAGAGGGACCTAGACAAATTAGAGGATTGGGCCAAAAGAAATCTGATGAGGTTCAACAAGGACAAGTGCAGCGTCCTGCACTTAGGACGGAAGAATCCCATGCACTGCTACAGACTAGGGACCGAGTGGCTAGGCAGCAGTTCTGCAGAAAAGGACCTAGGGGTTACAGTGGACGAGAAGCTGGATACAAGTCAACAGTGTGCCCTTGTTGCCAAGAAGGCTAATGGCATTTTGGGCTGTATAAGTAGGAGCATTTCCAGCAGTTCCAGGGACGTGATCATTCCACTCTATTCGGCATTGGTGAGGCTTCATCGGGAGTACTGTGTCCAGTTTTGGGCCCCACACTACAAGAAGGATGTGGAAAAATTGGGGAAAGAGTCCAGCGGAGGGCAACAAAAATGATTCGGGGGCTGGATCACATGACTTATGAGGAGAGGCTGAGGGAACTAGGATTATTTAGTCTGCAGAAGAGAAGAATGAGGAGGGATTTGATAGCTGCTTTCAACTACCTGAAAGAGGGTTCCAAAGAGGATAGATCTAGACTCTTCTCAGTGGTACCAGATGATAGAACAAGGAGTAATGGTCTCAAGTTGCAGTGGAGGAGGTTTAGGTTGAATATTAGGAAAAACTTTTCACTAGGAGGGTGGTGAAGCACTGGAATGGGTTACCTAGGGAGGTGGTGGAATCTCCTTCCTTAGAGGTTTTTAAGGTCAGGCTTGACAAAGCCATGGCTGGGATGATTTAGTTGGGGTTTAGGTCCTGCTTTGAGCAGGGGGTTGGACTAGATGACCTCCTGAGGTCCCTTCCAACCCTGATATTCTATGATTCTATGACTTCAAGTACCCATTCAGAAGCCCTCACAACAGAGAACATCTGCTGCATCTAGCCACGCATAGGAAGGCTTAATACCTTAGCTGCTTGTTATTCACTGTTCTGAAGTGAGAACCAGGGCAAACCTGCTGTTTTAAGAGTGCCTGCACTGAAAGTTGCTCACCTTGGGTAAATGTCCCACATACGTCAATATTTTCCTGACATTTGTATTCATCATCTATCTATGGATATATGGGCCCATATCCTCAGCTGGTGTAAATCAATCTCATTCCATTGACTTCAGTGAAGTTGCACCAATTTATGCCAGCTGAAGATCTAGCCCATGGCATCTTCAAAAAGACTGGAACAGAGACACTCAGGGCCGGCTCTGGCTTTCTGGCCGCCCCAAGCCAAAAAAAAAAAAAAAAACAAACCTGCGGCGCAGCCGGAGCCAGGGTGCAGGGGGACTCCCTGCCCTGCAGATGTGCCCTGGCTAACGGGGGGGGAGGGAGCGGGGGGAGAGAGAGAAGGGGAGCGGCCAGGGCTTCAGCGGGGCGCTGTCACGCGGCCCCTCCCGCCGTGCCCCCTGCCGGGAGGGCTCCGCACCGCTCCGGTCGGCTGGGAGGGAAGGACGCGGGCTGCCCTGCCGGGCTTGCTGCAGGGCGCTCCTGTCCTCCACGCCGCTGCCCCCTACAGGGCAGCTGGAGCGGAACAACAACAACAAAAAAGCGGCCGTGCCGCCCTAGGATTGGGCGGAATGCCGCCTCCTACAAGCTGCCGCCCCAAGCACCAGCTTGCTCGGCTGGTGCCTGGAGCCGGCCCTGGAGACACTGCTGTTATATTGATGTTTTTAAATTTACTACTACAAAGACTGAGTGAAATCCTGGCCCCTAAAGTCAATGGGAGTTTTGCCATGTATTGGTCCAGGGTTTCATCCCAAAAGTCATTAGATAATAACTGGTTTTAGAGTGGTAGCCGTGTTAGTCTGTATCAGCAAAAACAACGAGGAGTCCTTGTGGCACCTTAGAGACTAACAAATTTATTTGGGTATAACTTTTGTGGGCTAAAACCCATAGAGACTGTCCGGTTTGGCCAATGTACATGGCAGAGGGGCATTGCTGGCATATGATGGCATATATCACATTCTATTCAAGGGACACCATCACAGGACCTAACCACATCAGCCACACCATCAGGGGCTCGTTCACCTGCATGTCTACCAATGTGATATATGCCATCCCTCTGCCATGTACATTGGTCAAACCGGACAGTCTCGATGCAAAAGAATAAATGGACACAAATCAGACATCAAGAATTGTAACATTCAAAAAACAGTAGGAGAACACGTCAGTCTCCCTGGTCACTCAATAACAGACTTAAAAGTGGCAATTCTTCAACAAAAAAATTTCAGAAACAAACTCAGAACTGGAATTAATTTGCAAACTGGACACCATCAAATTAGGCCTGAATAAAGACTGGGAGTGGATGGGTCACTACAAAAAGTAATTTTCCCTCTGCTGATACTCACACCTTCTTGTCAACTGTTGGAAATGGGCTCGCTTAAAGTCACATTTTTCAGGAACATAACTACAACTTAAGCGGGGAGTTACTGTAATAACTGTTATCCTGAATGTCCAAGTAGAGGTTGGGTGAAATCTGGAAGCTGCTAAGTGCCCCCATATTTTGAGAAACTTTCCTCGCACGTTCATGCTTAGGTTGAGAAACAATTTTACATCATGGTCTGATCCACATTTGACACAGTGCAAGGAGATCTGAAACCCCTCTAAGATTTCTATGGTGCTAATCACTCTGTAGAGTTGATTGCAAATGGAATCTTTGTTCTATCTATCTATCATACTTATATGACTCCCATCACTGTAGTATCTGAGCATCTCACCATCTTTAATGTATTTATCCCACAACACCCCAGTGAATTAGGGAGTTGCTATTATGCCCATTTTACAGATGGGGAACTGAAGCACAGAGAGCTCAGAGACATGCCCAGGAACACTGTGATGGAGCAGAAAACTAAACCCAGTCACCCAAGTCCCCAGCTGGTGTCCTAACCACTGGACAGCCTTCCTCTCTACTTTAATTAACATCCTTAAAATAAACAATATCAAATACTAGAACCTGATTCTCCACTGCTTTGCCACCTGTGTTATCATTTACACTCATCCAAAATTGGTGTAAAATAATACCAAATCAGATCACTAGTGTTTTGCAATCACGTTGTTCAACTTAAATGACTGCTCAAAGGATAGGCCAGTGTTGTATCAGGCTCACTGGGCTTTAAATATAATCACTTCCCAGTTCACTAGGCCCATGGGTAGATGTTACTTGAATCAGTAGTACAGTAATGTAAGATGCCAACCAACTGCTCCCAATACAAGTGTTTCTATCAGTACATCAGCAGGTTCTTTATCCAGCTTTCCCTAGTGGAAGTAGTGAAGGTCAACCCTTGAGGAAGCTTTGCCTTGTGCAGCACATTTTCTCTGCTTGTGTATTTTAGGTCTCTATTGAAGCCCAGGGGTTGGAATCTGTGCTGGGCGAGAGTAACCCTGAAGGAGAAGAGGAACAGGAGCTCATGGCTGGGATGTCTGCCATTTTCTTTGACGTCCAGTTACGGCCAATTGTTTTCTTCCAAGGGTATACAGATTTAATGACCAAGGTCCTCTTAAGCAGCGGAGAGCCAACCAGCGTGGTCAAAGGGACTGTCCTGCTGATGGATCATGAACAGGTAATGGCTGTATGATATGTGGACCTTCCCTCATCCAAGCTGCCTGTTAAACAGCGCCATGGTACACTGCAGCGTAGTGAATATTCTGGAGGGGGCCTGCTTGCAAGCCATCGGCTCATGACCGATATTCATGATGGTGCCAAATCGAACCTTGGGATGGCATTGATCAAAGGATGTTACGAATTGGTTTTCTGAGTTGGCTCATTAGAGGTGGGTTCTGCACTGCCATGTGGGAGACCTGGCTTCAGTTCCTGTCTTCCCCGCCCCAGCCCAGTAGGCGTTGGGAGTGCAAAGTAAGCAGGGTCCCCTCTGGCCAGCTGCTGTTTAATATTTTTGTATGAGCACCTAAGATCAAGAAAAGTACTTCCAAAATAAATACGCTCTTTTCTGTTCTACAGGCAATTCCACTTCAGTCTGGACTGCAAACAGTGGTTAAACTTCAGGGGGCACTTGGGTTAGATATTTCAGCCAACATTGATATGAATTTATGGGAGCAAGAATCAAGAACCAGCGTCAAAACAAGGTAAATGAGTGAAAACTTATTTAATCTCTGAACACTCAGGAGACTTAGCAGGAACTAGCGTAAATTAGAACAGCCTCAGAGCTGCTCCAAACATTAGAACAGACTCAGGGCTGCTCCAACTTAGGCTGACTTGTAACAGCTCCCAAAGGGCTATTTTATATAATTGGCCAAAGATAACTAGAGCCCCATGCTTTCCAGCCATGCCTTTCCCACCAAATACACCAATGCACATCCTATGCTTGGACGGTGAGGGCTTTTTTTGTGGGGGGGAGTGGAGGGAGTTGCATAGAGTCTCCTATTCCTCTATACCAGCTGTGAGAATTACATCTGTTACACGCCCCTTTAAACCTACCCCGTTGAACCTGTATGTTCAAGGATCCCACAAAAAGAAGTTAGCAACTTCTGAAAGATCTGCTTCCCCATGAACAGAGATACCCATCACTTATCATTGTCTTTAGGCTCTCATAACCTGTGCTTGGGATCAGGCTAAAAGCCTCACTTTGATAGATGGGTTTAATTAACATTTTTCTGCACCTCCCCTTCCTTCGGGATCAGGAAGCACCACACAGCCGCTGACAAATTAAGAAATAATGAAATCATAGAGTGCCAGCATTGCATAGACAGTGCGTTCCCCTGGGAGGCATTGTTCAGTGACAGGATTTATGCTTTCTCCTGTTGCAGGGGTGGACTGGCCATTGATTTCACAGCAGAAATCGATGCCCCTTTCTTTCAAGCCAGTGTGAAAAGCCAGACAGAGGCGGAAGCCTCAATCAATTTTGATACAGCGGTGAGATTTTCTGGGAATCCTGTGCTCATGTGTCTGCAGCTAAGGGAGGAGCAGCTCCCTTACAGGTAAACTGAGGCATTCTAGTCCAGGACTACCAGGGTGTGGATTTCTACTCGGGGTGGGGATTAGGACACGCCTACTGTCCGGGACATTAGTTTGTGACTCCCAGTGGCGGACAAGGTGTGGAGGGAGATCATGCACTACTTCCTCTGCCCTCCTGACACTAGAGCTCAGTTCAGAACCTTAACAACAGTGCTCCCTAACTCCAGCGGTGCTTGGCCTTCCACAATATCATGAGCATCTGAGATAGTCAGGGATATGAAACCTACAGGATACAAGAGGGGAGGCTATTATGAAAGCCAGTTCTCACTCTCCCACTAAGAAGCGAGTTATTTATTGCCCTGTTTCTTGTAGCACGTGGTAAGAGTTTCATTGTCCAGCATTTGACTTAAAGCAGGTTCTGTTGAGTCCCTCCATTTGGAGAGATCGGTAAAAGGTTAAAGGAAGCCTTGGACGATGCTGGAGAGTTAGCCAGCCTAAGGAGTATTAAGACAGCCCTGTGCCCAGAAGAATGCTCGGCTGTCTTTTACAGTATTGTGGCGATAAACCTCTTTTATACTGTAACTGCTGGTCCTAATGCCAATATTGATTTTGCCCCAGACATAACATCACTATTTTATTACGCTGTTACTGATAATGGCTCCTTCTTGACATAAATAAGCGTCAAGCAGTTTGTTGCTGCTGTATGGCATCAGAGGCAGACACCCTGGCACTGTTCCCATGACTTACTAGCTGACTCAAGCTAACAGGGCTGAGTGTAGCTGTCTGAAATACTTGCAAATAATAGATGGATAGGTTCCCACAGAAAGGCCTTGGGCCTCCTAACCACCCCAAAGATACATCAGGGACATGAAGGGAACTTCACCTACAGGTCAGGCATCAAAAACAGGGAGAGAAAGGAGTCCTTGGGTCCAAGGTCCTTTCCCTTTGAGGAGTGAAACTCTTGAGGAGTTATTCATTTCTCCACAGATCAAATCTCGCTACACAGCTTTTCCTGGAAGTCCAGTCTGCTCCATCTCCTGTTCAGTGTGCTCTGCAGACTGGTGCCAGAAATCAACTCATTCTCTAAGAATCTTCCCCATTTCAGTCAATTGCTGGGAGCGGAGGGATAACTTGAGACAGCAGTGGTTCATCCTCCTACTTAAACATTTAGGCCCCATCCACATTAGAGGTGAAACTATCAGCAAAATTACCCTGTCCAGTGTTGCGAAATGTTGGAATTATTTTAAAGTGTGCTAGTTAATCTGTGCTAAAGATTAAACTCACAGCAGCCTCTAGCATGGTTATACAACGTGGATATAATACTGTTTTCAAGGGCAATAAATCCCTATTGACAGAAGTCAAGAAAAACACCTGTCAGAATATGCCATAACATTCCAACAGCTCAGACTTTTAAGGAATGGAACATGCTGATTTGAGGACACAAGTTGGGTCCAATCTTGTCTCATTCTAAAGTCTCCTAACTACTTCGTTGTTGCTCTTGTTGTTCTGCCCCACAGAGAAATCTTTACAATCTCCGAATCTTCACTGAACCAAAGCATCACTGTTCGCAAGGGGAGATGGGGCACTATTGCTGGACGTGAGCTTTCCTTGCACAGGGCCAACTCTGAGATGTGCAAGATCCTGTTGACAGAGGCAAAGGAGCAGTAGAAGAATCAATGTGTGCTGGGTCTGGATTTATCATTCCTCCTTTTTCCTTGGTCCCAAATTCTCAGTGAGCTGCATCCATGAGCCAGACCCAGGACTGATGTGGGTAGCCCAGAGCCCTTTCTAGCTCCCACAAGAGTCTGCTTTTTACTGACTGTAATAAAAACAAGTGTCCCTATTGCAAGAGAACATGTTGAAATCAGGGTGCCAAATGTGGTTGGGACATGAATCCCTAGAGTCCATCAAGGCAAGTCCCTTGTAAAGGGCCAGCTCTGAGATGTGCAAGATCCTGTTGGCACAGTAAAAGGAACAGCAGAATTAACATGTTCTGGGTCTGGCCTTGAGAATCCTTAAGACATCAAGAAAGGAGAGAGGTAGAATTTTCATAATCATGTACCCTTCCCTATGATGGTCATTCTCCATATGGGATGGTCCCTTAGGGCACGTCTTCACTACCCACCGGATCGGCGAGTAGCGATCGATCTATCGGGGATCGATTTATCGTGTCTAGTGTAGACGCGATAAAATCGATCCCCGATCACTCTGCCGTCGACTCCGGAACTCCACCGCAGCGAGAGTCGGAAGCGGAGTCGGCAGCAGTCGACTCGCTGCAGTCCTCACAGCCCGGTAAGTCGATCTAAAATACGCAACTTCAGCTACGCTATTCGCGTAGCTGAAGTTGCGTATCTTAGGTCGAACCCCTCCCCCCCGTAGTGTAGACCTAGCCTTAGAAGCAAAACTGGGCCACCATAAACCTCACAGCTAAGACCCCTTGCTTTGAGAGTCAAAAGGTGAATTTCAGGCAGTCTTAAGAAAGTGTTCTGAGAGAGGATACCCAGAATGGCATGTTAATCACACATTTCTCCCCACTCATCTGAGTAACCACCAGGGGTGAAAGTGAGCCGGTACTGGCCAGTACTCCATAAGAACCCGCACCGGTCCATACCCAGCCTACATTAAAACGCTAGCAGAGCTTTAATGTCCCTGCCCCTTTTGCCTCCCCTGTCAGGGGCCCTGCCAGTAGGGTCCGTACCGGCAGGGCGGCCGGCGGGGGGACGACAGCAACGTTAAAGTGCTGCTGAGGCAAAGGACCCTGCAGCGCTTTAACGTCCCTGCCCCTTTTGCCCCCTCCCCCAGCTGCTGACGGGCGGGGGAGGGGCAAAGGGAGCAGCTGCCCTGGGGCCAGTGATTTAAAAGGGCACTGGGCTCCGGACGTCGCCGCCCCTACTGCAGCAGCGGTGTCCAGCGCTCTGGGCCCTTTAAATCAACACAGGAGCCCCGGGCGGCGTGGGCCAAGGGCTGGCTGGGGGATGTTGACCCCCCCCCAGCCCCATCCCTTCCACCCGAGACCCCGCCCCTTCTGGGGGCCAGAGCCACCCCCCCGTACTGGTAAGTGTCCTCAGTTACTTTCACCCCGGTAACCACAATCAAGTGAGCTCTCCCAGAGGGTCTGGTCAGAATTTCCCAGGGCTGAGGAAGTGAATGGAATCCAATGTTGCATGATTTGGTGACTGCAATAGTGTGCCATGCATGTGGAAAGGGTAGCTTGATTTTTTGGGGTACTTGATTTTTGAAAAAAAAGCAGTAAGACAAAAAAAGCTGCATAATCTGTCAGCAATTATGTACATTCTGTTTGGTATAATTAAAAGTGTTTGTATCTGAATAGGCTTTCATCTCAGTTCCCTCACAACTTGAACTTCTTCTGCTTGATCCTCCAGTGAGTTCATGCTCTGTTACCAGGGAAATGACTGATGTCAGAAATCCAGAAAGAGAAGATGATGCTGGAAGTGGCAAATCCTTTGTTTAAATAGGGCAAATTCACCTCTGGCATAACTTCTAATTTTAGGGGTTAGATGGATGAATTTGACCCACACAATTTTCAGTATTAGCAAGAATAATTAAACACATTATGGAAAACTAATGTGAAGGTAAATAGGGTTGTGCTTAAGTAGGGTGTATCTATAATATAAAAATATATAGTATTTTCCCTTGGGAAGACTCCTCTTTCAAGGGAATGGAAGTCCACTAGGGATATTACTTCTTATTTCACCAGTACATGAGTGGAACAGTGGAACCACTACTGGGGCACGGGGTCCAGTTCTGGTGTTCACACTTTAAAACAGATGTTGAAAAATTAGAGAGAATTCAAAGAAGAGCGACAAGAACGATTAGAGATCTGGAAAATCTGCCTTACAATGAGCAACTTAAGGCGCTCAGTCTGTTTAGCTTGTAAAAGACCAGGTTACAACACGATTTGGTCATGGCCTATACTTACACAGGGAGAAAATATCAGATAGATGAAGGATCTTGAATTTAGGAGACAACAGCATAACACGATCCAAAGGCTGCAATTGAAGTCAGCAAAGTTCAAACTGGAAATGAGACACAGTTTTTAATAGTAAGAGACTTTAAACATTAGAACAGATTACTAAAGTATTTGTTAAGTCCCATCACTTGGATGTTTTTCTAAAAGATATGCTCTAGTTCAGCCCACGTTACTGGGTTAAAAGTAGGTATCACAAGTGAAATTCCCTTGCCTGTGTTACCCAGGAGGTCAGATTAGATGATTATAATGGTCCCTTCTGGCTTTGAAATCTATGAATCTATGAAATGGAGAGTTTGACCAAGATTAATACAACAAAGACATTTCATGTAGTTCTCTCTCTCCCTCTTTTTTCATTATTCAACAAAAATTGAACAGAGCAGTGTGGGGGTGTCTTTCCCAGTATCCTACTCTCCTCCCAGTCTTGTCAGAAGATAGCAGGAGTTAGGGGAAGGACGTGTTTATTGGTATATATATATTTTTGAGATTCATGTCCTAGTGGATAGTTATCTATGGTGCTCCTCCTTCTAGGTCAGGGGTAGGCAACCTATGGCACGCGTGCCAAAGGTGGCACACAAGCTGATTTTCAGTGGCACTCACACTGCCCGGGTCCTAGCCACCGGTCCGGGGGCCTCTGCATTTTAATTTAATTTTAAATGAAGCTTCTTAAACATTTTAAAAACCTTATTTACTTTACATACAACAATAGTTTAGTTATATATTAGAGACTTATAGAAAGAGACCTTCTAAAAACGTTAAAATGTATTACTGGCACGTGAAACCTTAAATTAGAGTGAATAAATGAAGACTCAGCACACCACTTCTGAAAGGTTGCTGACCCCTGTTCTAGGTGATCCTAGGTTTACATAGTAATGGAAAAGCCTTTTTGCATCTCTTAGTTTCTTAAAAGTGGTACCACTCTTTTAAATGAAGCACAAGGTGACGACGAGACATTCCTCAATCCTAAAGATATATGAGGCAATATTCAAGTAGCAAAGTGATGGAGAAACTTTCCTTTTCTGTTTATATTTTGGTTATATTTGTGGTAATTAATGTACACTGTAATTTGCTTTTTAGAGTAAACATTGTTTTTTTAAGTTTTCAATGATTTTTCTTTTAAGTGACCAACATTATTTAATCAGTTATCATTTTTGTGCTACAAATTGAATATTACTGCAGCAATTGCAGAAGGAAGGGAAATTAACATCAACTAGCAATGCTACTGGATCACTTTCTCATAAGATTTCTTGTGTCCCAGTTTTGCTTCCCACTTACAGTTTTTATATCAGAAAATACTTGGGGATAGGGGGGTTGTGGAGTATGAGAACACTGCAAAAGCTGAGGATAGCCTGATAGCATTTCATTCATACTGATTCTCATATTTTTGCTTGGTGGTGTTTTGCTGCTTTTTCTGAGGGAGATACTAATTATGCTAATCATTTGGTTTAGTTTAATAAATGTAATCTATTTTTTTTAATTTTATTTGACTTTGTTAATTTTTCCTTGCACATGAACAGAACAGGTACATAGGCAGAAATCAACTACTTTGCAACACGTTCCCAGCAGACGCCAGAGGGACTGGTGTCATTGAAGCCAGCTATATTTAACACTGCTAGGAGCTGGACAGGAGCTTGCTTTACAGCTTCAGTCTCAAGAAGTTCCAGAGGGCTGAAGCTAAATTCTCACAAAACTCCAAAGCCCTGCAGGGCCTCTGGTCTCTTCTGCTCTGCCTCTACAGAGCTTAGAGATGACCTTCAGCCCTGTGAAATTCATAGCCCTAAAGATCCCAGTTATCCAAACCCTCCTATTACTAGGTAATTTGCACTGAGCAGGCCCAAAGTCATATAGATTAATTACAATGTAACCTGCTCTCTTGTCTAATTGGCAGAATTACCCCCTGACTGTGGACGGAAGGAACATGCTTCACTTGTTATATTTCTAGACTGTATTCTGGGCTTCAAACTGCTTTCAAATTCAAGTTATTCATCAATAAATTCTATCCCTCTTTGAGCCTCATTTACTTGCCTCTCCATCTTTACTTTTTCGCTGTGGGGCCCTACACTCTCTCATCATCATCAACTTTAATTCCTGCTAGTTTGATTCTCCTATTCCAATGCTGCTTTCCTGTCCTCCCTGTTTGAATTAAAACACCTCAGAGCTTGCTAGCAGTTCTGCTGGCATGTACCATTGTGCTTACCTCCTTCAGTGGAACTGAAGGTTAAACTGCTAATGACACAGTCCTGCGGTTAACCCTGCCTGTAACTTATTCCACAAATGGGTTGGCAGCCACAGCATGAAGCCTGAGTGATCTTAATTCATGTCTGAAACCACGTTATTCTGCAAGGTGCCTGGGAAAGACAATTTCAGAATTGAAACCTCCATCAAACCACAACAGATTAAGCGGTCATACTCCTTCACTACTAGTCCAAACCAATGAACAGAATGGTCTGGTTGCCAGATGTCGAGATGCTACTTGAGCGCATTCCCAGAGTTTCACCTCCTTCCTGGCTTCCTTTTACTTCCCATGTGCTCTCCTAGGATTTACAGAGGTCTTTGCGGCCCAGATGAGGAGCTGTATTACCTGGGGTCAAATAGGAAATTACATACACAGCAGCACATTCTTGGATTAAAAAAATACAATAATTGTATACACTGGGGCTCATAAATTGGAAGAATTTAACTGTGGTTACCCAGAAAAATGTGTCAGTTTTGCCCTAAGGAAATTGAGACCATTCCTTAGTATTCTGTATTCCCTGTTATGAAGCAATCCTTGGCAATGCGTTGTTAAGATTGCAGCTAAATTGCTGGTTAAACATGTATTTTGCATTCTCTATTAATACTTACTTTATGGCACACCTTGACAACTGCAAAACCCGAGGTCAAGCTATTTACTTCTCAGCATCAATTGGCAAGTTTTAAGAATGGCCACTGCCTATTGGAGTATGGCAGGAGGCACTGATTGTCACCAATAGTGCTCTAAGTGGCTGATTGGACCTTAATGGTGATGTTCAGACACAGCTACGCACCACGGTGCACAGCCAAAACTTCAAAAAGAGAAGAATCCCTCTAGCCCTTTTGTTACTGATGCTTTTAGAGCCAGGGCAGTCAGAGTAAAGAGCATTCAGATCCTGCCGAGTCCCACTGGCCCCAGCAGCATCTTCACTTTCCCTGCTACTTTGTCTTGCCCTTGTCCTAAGACTGCCACCCCCATAGCAAAGTTAAGGCCTTGACTAGCCACACACCCATGTAACAGTTTCAAGATGACCACCTCTGGTCACAGAGGTATGTATAACACTGATAAACCAGTAAAAAGCAACAGAGGGTCCTGTGGCACCTTTAAGACTAACGGAAGTATTGGAGCATAAGCTTTCGTGGGTGAATGCCCACTTCATCAGACGCAAGTAATGGAAATTTCCAGAGGCAGGTATAAATCAGTATGGAGATAACGAGGTTAGTTCAATCAGGGAGGGTGAGGTGCTCTGCTAGCAGTTGAGGTGTGAACACCAAGGGAGGAGAAACTGCTTCTGTAGTTGGATAGCCATTCACAGTCTTTGTTTAATCCTGATCTGATGGTGTCAAATTTGCAAATGAACTGGAGCTCAGCAGTTTCTCTTTGGAGTCTGGTCCTGAAGTTTTTTTGCTGTAAGATGGCTACCTTTACATCAGATCAGGATTAAACAAAGATAGTTTGGACTCTCACAAGGGCTGGAGCTAAGGAACAAAAGCAGAGAACCCCAGGGTCCACCTGGGTTAGCCCTAAAAGACATTCAGTGGACAGATTACTACATCTCTGTCACCTTTTGGAATCAAAGACTGTACCTCATTTGTGCTTATATGTTGCTGGCTTTAACCTGTACATAACTCATTTCTTTTTTATAGCTGATAAATCTTTTGTTAGTTTATTATAGGATTGGCTACAGCATTGTCTTTGGTGTGAGATCTAAGATATAAATTGATCTGGGGTAAATGACTGGGCTCTTGGGACTGGAAGCAACCTGAATATTTTGTGATTTTTGGTGTAAGTGACCATTGATCACTGAGTCCAGCTTGCCTGGGGTTGGGGAGATGTAGGGAAGAGGATTATATCTAAAGTAGCCTAAGATAGTAATTAGGAGGGAGTGAGGGACCTGACATTTCAGTGTGGGATCAGAAGATCTTAATCTAGGTCTGGTTCAAGGATTCTACTTAAAGAAATAGTTGTATTTTTCCCCATAAAAGAGTAGTAAAATTTCTGGCCTTTAAGAAAGATTATCTCCTCAGCCTCCCAGGTGGAGAAACTAACTCTTCATATTTTGTCTGGAGGCATATTTCTAGCTTCTTTGGAAGTTTCTGGAAAGTTTTGAAGTGCAATTCATTAATTTTTGCTACTGATGGCAGTTTTAATCTCCTTTTCACAAGTCAATGAAATCTTAAAGTTTCAAGGTCCATTCCAGAGATTTTTCAACTCTAGCTGTTCCTTGGTTTGACGTCCTGCTCAGGGCACCCAGAACTGTGATCCACTGTGTCACACCTCTGCCTTAACAAGAGCAAGAGCTTTGCAGCTGCTCAAATATGTGTTGGCTCCCTGACATACCAGCCTGTCTCCCTGGCCAGCAAACTCTTCAAGACTGCCAGTCTGAATCTTGCCTTGCAAGGAACAAACAATTCCTCAGGGACGACTCCCTGAAGTGTCCAGTCCCTCTGAGTGGATACTCACAGAAATTATTACAATCTCTGCCTCCAGAGAGACAGAGCCCACACCAGCCTCTTAGGTTAGCTGAAGACTCAGACTTTGCTTTAATACACAGCACTGAGATGGATTTGTAATAGGACAAGTTTATTAAAAAAAGAACAGAGATTTAAGTGACACTAAGCAAGAGAAAGAGAGAGGGGGTCTGAATACAAACAAAACAAAATACACTTTCTAGTGACTAAAACTTAATCTTAGCAAGTTACAATCTTTGCCTATGCAGTTTTCTTACTCACATCAAGTTATCAGCATCTCCAGCCCTCCAGATTGGGGACCCAACAGTCACAGAATCAAAGGGAGCTGCTCTCTTTGTTCCCTAAGGGTATGTCTTCACTACCAGCCAGATCGGCGGGCAGCGATCGATCCAGTGGGGATCAATTTATCGCGTCTAGTCTAGACGTGAAAAAATCGATCCCCGAGCGCTCTCCCGTCAACTCCTGTACTCCAGCTCGGCGAGAGGTGCAGGCAGAGTCGATGGGGGAGCGGCAGCAGTCAACTCACTGTAGTGAAGACACCGCAGTAAGTAGATCTAAGTACGTCAACTTCAGCTACGTTATTCACGTAGCTGAAGTTGTGTAACTTAGATCGATCCCTCCCCCCAGTGTAGATCAGGCCTAAGTGATGGATAACAAAAATGACTTTTTGCTCCACTTACATTACCCAAAGGCCATTGTCTCTGCCTCAAGAGCCAGAAAGGATTCCTGGGGTGCAGAGTCTTCCCCCGCAGTGTGCTCATTAAGGGTATGTCTACAGTTAAAATGCTACAATGTAGCCACTACCTACACCAACGGGAGAGGGTCGCCCATCTGCCTAGATAATCCACCTCCCCTAGAGGCACTAGCTAGGTTGACGGAAGAATTCTTATGTGAACATAGAGCTTTCTATGCCTGGTCAGTATAGCTGTGGCTCTCATGGGGTGTGGATTTTTTATAACCCTGGGATACATAGCTATACCAATATAAGTTCCTAGTGTAGATCAGAACTTAGCTACTGCTCATTAGCTGGATAGCTTTGTTCACCATAAATATAAATGTACTTTCATGGTCCTCCGCCAGTAAATCCACATTCCTTTTTCTAGGGTGGGCTGGGTTTATGCACTGACTCCCAAACATATTTTAAGAACATATTTCCAGCATACACGTATAACTCTTTGTACACAACCCGTACATACATTATGCAATGATTTTGGGGGCTGGCGTGTCACCAGTTTACATATGATACTTTACATGACAATTTTTAGATACACACTATGATAATAGAGTGTTGGGGATAATGAGTGTATCAGGCCTGATCTGAGTCACAGTATGGTGGGCCCTCTGGCAGTTGACATTGAGAGGGTCCCAGGGTCATACTTGGAACCAAAATGTAAAGGGCGATGGTAGATTGGGCCAGGTGGCCTTTTCCTAAAATTGTCAACATGTGTCACTTGTGTTCCTTAAAGGGTCAGCTCATTAAGTGACAATATGTTATAAACCCAATTCCTAGTCATGGGTCTTCCAGTGTCATATAACTTCTGTTCTTTTCACAATAAAAGAAATTGATGAAAGTACTGCTCTCGATCCTCAATTGTTCTACTGGTTTTTTATATGTTACATTTGAATTCAATAAATGGATCACCTCTTCCATGCTGCTTTTTCAACTAGAGGGGTCAATGGCCTGACCATGCAAAATAAAATGCACAAGAGGAAATACCATAAAATAACTTAGTGCACCCAATACCAAGTGATCATATCCTTTGGTATTAGAGCAGGAGGCATACACAGAGTTTGGCACTTCCACTAACCACTCTAAGAGCAGTAGCAAAAATGTAACCCATGTTAGGCTGCACTCCAATAAAGTGTCTGTGCTCTACTTTTATAAGTGCATTAACTTTTCCTTGTGGGGAGGTTATGGAAAACTGGATTCACCAACAAGACTGCCAATGTCATGGAAAGTTCCAAAGAAAACTCTAGAGGATCAGATCGGAAACCACTGAGTATGCATGCTCCCATCACCAGTAAAAGTTAGTTACGTTGTGTGGTATACTGCAAATGGATAGACTGATACTAACATGTAAAAAGGTCATTAATTAGAACCCTGCAATATTAATTAAACAAGGGAGGGAGGTACCAAGAAGAAATGGAGAAACCAAAGGAATCCACATCTACCTTTCCATTAAATGAATGACATTTTTAATGGGCAACTTTAATTACTGACTTGTTGGTGTGAAGAATTAGCAGCAGTGATTCTAGTTTTAAATCTTGATATACTATTCACACACTTTTGCACTCAGCGTTGGCAACTGTCTTTCCTCAGGAGACCTTGGATAGTTCATGAGAAAATGTCCTCCCCAGGCTGAGAAATGACTTGCACTAAATTGATCTACACAATTAGAACTGATGGTCCCATTCATTTCAGTGCAAGGTTATTTCATAAAGAAAGATTTAGCACTGAAAATTAGGAGAGATTTCAAGTGTGCAGGATTCCATCCCGAGCCTGGTGCTACGTGCCAGCAATCATCTATCTAACTGGGATTTTGTGAGGTCATATTAAAGGATGAAGCCTGTCACATAATAGCACCTTACCAGAAGATTGTTTCAAACCTTGCATTGCTTTTTGTAAACTAGACTGACATCTGGAAGCAAATTTTCCAAACATCTCTCCAAGAGTCACTTCATATATTGTAGCTCAGACACCTCCAGTGGCTATTTAAATGTATGCCAGGGAAGTCCAGGTTTCCCAGGTAATGGATAGTAGGCAATGAGGAAAGTCTTCTAACTCATATATATACACACCTATGCATATCACACAAGTAGCCCATTGCAATACTCATATTAGAGATGTGACTAAAGAACTCTGGCAAAGAAGGCTTCCACTACTTCTTCACACAATAATGAAGCGGTGTAGAGGAAGCAGCACCTTCTCTTCTTCATTACAAGTGCTGCATTTAAAAGCACTGACCCAGTACAGTGGGAAGTGGTATGAGTTCTTGCAGCACCGGAGAGGTCACAGGATGTTCTGTGCTCTTCCTCTCTTGGCTACAGTGAAAAGAAACCTTGAAACGTGGGTGAGACTAGATTGTGCCCCTGCAATGTGCCAGCCAGCACTGCTAAACTGATGCAGAGGGTCGATAACCTGTGTCATGTATAGGTCTGGTGCAAGTTGCTTCCTCCTAGACCAAATTGGGAAATCAGGGACCAGAGTGTAACTCTGAGTTCCTTACTCAGGGCTTGTGGTATAACCACAGTCTAGCTCTTGGTTAGTCAGCAGGAGTTCTCTTGGAAGTACAGTGAAAATGCTCCCTACTGCCTCTTCCCCAGCTACTTTCAGCATAGGAAGCAAAGGGGCAAGTTCAGAACCCCATGTGATAGTACGTTACTACTAGCCCTCCATTGCTGGCTAAAAGAAGTAATATTTTAAGAACACCGTGTAAAGAGCAAGACAACAGATGGGTTCCATCCATCAAGACTGGTGATAAAAAGCTATCTGAAAGCCTATTAGCTTCCTGCAGAGACTAACACAGAAATGTATGTGCAAAAGTGACAGGAATGAGTATAAGAAGATACAGTGTTATATGAAGGACATTGCTACTGTGGGGAGGGATCCAGGTACTGGAATACAATTCCAGTACTGTGAGTCCAGGACTGGAATACAAGGTCCATTATAGATCGACATTGACATGGAGGGATAAAGTGGAGATGTGAGGATGGGAAGCTTGCACGTCATCTGTCGCATGGTGTAGCCATTTGTATCCATTCCACATTTGCAGGAGTACTAGAATTCATCCCTTCCCAAGTGGTTGATATAATAGCCTTGGTTTAGCATCCTTTGGGGACTGGGACGTAAATGCTCTCCTGCTAACTTCATGTGGAATAAGGAAAGGGGCACTAACAAGATCAAGACCTTTCCTAGTGATTGGGTGTTTTTCTGCAGCACCTTATGAGAATGGGTCAGGTATTACAGAGCTGCTGACATCCCATGGGAATCTTTGGAAAACATTCTGTTTAGAACCAGTTCTGCTTCTAAATAATATTTTGGCATTTTTCATTTGTTCCTTATTACTAGGGACTATTGCATGAAAACAGGTTCTTTTGTTTCATAGCAGCTCATCTTTATATGATATTTACTCCCCTTCCTGAAGTCAGAATGCTGTGTTTATGGTATCACAAAGCCAGCAACAGAAAGGATCAGTGCTGCCTTTTTAATTCTGAACCTCAGAAAATCTCCAAGCCCCCGGGGAAAGCAACAAAATAAAAAGGAAGTTTGGATCAGTCCCCTCTCAGCCACTTAACTTAGCACTGACCACAAAAATAGTGTGGTATAAAATCAGCACTCCATAGGGATCTAGATCATAGGACAGATTTTCAGCCACCCTCCAAAACTGTCTGCAAAAATTTGCAAATTTGCTCAGACATGTCAAGTTACATGCACTAATCTGGATTTGGCACAACCGGGCGCACATGTGGAAAGCGGAAGACAGTGAAACAACATGGCTCTAGAAACTTTCGGGGTTTGTGTCATGGGAAACAGCAGAAAGAGAAATCAAACAAAAGATTTTGGACCTAATTCTCCATAGCTCTGAAGCTTGTGCAGTCATTTAGACCAATGCAAAGGGATTGCGACCTGGGTGTAGAACACTACCTCATTCTGAGTTAGTAGAGTTCCCATATAGCACTGGTATAAATGACCTTCCAGATGTAGGGCAGTGGAGAATCAGACCCCAGCCCATCAACTGAAATAAAGATGCCAAAGAACTCAGCATTACAGAGTTTTTATACAAGCCCCAGAATGGAAGCTCAGTGCAGCCTGCAGCGCCCCCCCCCTTGATCATCATTATGGATGTCTAAGTAGGTGGCCTCTGAATGAGCCAGTTTGCTTCTATGAGGATACCCTTTCAGGGGGAAACTAAGGGAGATGAGATTTAATGTCTGCACTGAACACTTCCCCAGGTTCAAGGGATTTGTAAAAAGGACTGCAAGTTAATTGGAAACCATCTGAAAGGCTGTCCTGTCCAGGAGCTGCATTCAGGAATGGATACAAATGGAACAGTGGGTAGACAAACAGAAACAATGATATGCTTACTCTAACAAGCTGTGTTTGGAAAATAGTCTGTACACTGGTACAACAAAAGACCTTTAGCCACTGATATCAATGGCAAAATGGCAAAATGCCCACTGACTTTATTGGGGCCAGGATTTCATCCCTCATATCTCAGACAGTAACAGGGACTTTTTCACACCTGATCATCAAGGGGAGAGATGCAGTGTAAATACAGGGTGTAAGCCCAAGGGAAGGACAATGGGAGAATTTTTCATTGACATAGCAACTGTCACAATAACCCAGCAGTTTCCTTACTTGACTCAACAGACTGTAACTAAAATTTAATTCTGTCTAGCAAGAGAATGTTACATCTTAGACTAGGCAGGAATTATCCCACTTACCTTATGGATTACTGTGCTCTTCTCCTTATTCACTAATTTCTAAAGGTAACAAGGCCATTATTTAAACTAATACAGAATTTACTGTGATTTGGGGATAAGCATTATGAGCAGCCCTCAGATAGAAGGAAAATATGAACGTAAGAATGGCTATACTGGATCAAACCAGTGGTCCATCTAGCCCAGTATCCTGTCTTCCAACAGTGTCCTATGCCAAGTGCTACAGAGGGAATGAACAGAACAAGCAATCCTTGAGTGATCCTTCCCCTGTCATCCATTCCCAGCTTCAGGCAAACAAAGGCTGGCATGGTGCTGCATCCCTGACCATCCTAGCTAATAATTATTGATGGACCTGTCTTCCAGGAAGTTAACTAGTTCTTTTTTGACCCGTTATAGTTTTGGCCTTCACAGCACCTCTTGGCAATGAGTTCCACAGGTGGACTGTGCATTGTGTGAAGTACTTCCATTTGCTTGTTTTAAACCTATTGCCTATTAATTTCATTGGGTGATACCCTAGTTCTTGTGTTATGTGAAGGAGTAAATAACACTTCCTTATTCACTTTCTCCACACCAGTCAAGATTGTATAGACCTCTATCATATCCCCCCTTAGTCATCGCTTTTCCAAGATGAAAATTCCCAGTTGTTTTAATCTCGCCTCATACAGAAGCTCTTCCATACCCCTAATCATTTTTGTTGCCCTTCTCTGTACCTTTTCCAATTCTAATATATCTTTTCTGAGATCAGGTAACCAGATCTGCACAGTATTCAAGATGAGGGCATACCATGGATTTATATAGAAGCTTTATGATATTTTCTGTTTTATTATCTATCCCTTTCCTAATGGCTCCTAATATTCTGTTAGCTTTTTTGACTGCTACTGCATATTGAGCGGATGTTTTCAGAGAACTATCCACAATAACACCAAGATCTCTTTCTTGAGTGGTAACAGCTAAATTTAGACCCCATCATTTTGTATGTATAGTTGGGATTATGTTTTCCAATATGCATTACTTTGCATTTATCAACATTGAATTTCATCTGCCATTTTGTTGTCCAGTCACCCAGTTGTAAGATCCCTTTGTGACTCTTCCCAGTCTGCTTTGGACTTAACTATCTTGAGTAATATCCGTATCATCTGCACATTTTGCCGCCTCACCATTTACCCCTTTTTCCAGATCATTTATGAATATGTTGAACAGCACTGGTCCAAACACAGACCCCTGGGGGCACCACTATTTACCCCTCTCCATCAAGAGATGTTAAGAGTAACAAAAAGGGTTTCTTCAGGTATGTTAGCAACAAGAAGAAAGTCAAGGAAAGTGTGGGCCCCTTACTAAATGAGGGAGGCAACCTAGTGACCGAGGATGTGGAAAAAGCTAATGTAATCAATGATTTTTTTGCCTCTGTCTTCACAAACAAGGTCAGCTCCCAGACTGCTGCACTGGGCAGCACAGTATGGGGAGAAGGTGACCAGCCCTCTGTGGAGAAAGAAGTGGTTCGGGACTATTTAGAAAAACTGGACGTGCACAAGTCCATGGGGCTGGATGCGCTGCATCCGAGGGTGCTAAAGGAGTTGGCGGATGAGATTGCAGAGCCATTGGCCATTATTTTTGAAAACTCATGGCGATCGGGGGAGGTCCCGGATGACTGGAAAAAGGCTAATGGAGTGCCCATCTTTAAAAAAGGGAAGAAGGAGGATCCGGGGAACTACAGGCCAGTCAGCCTCACCTCAGTCCCTGGAAAAATCGTGGAGCAGGTCCTCAAGGAATCAATTATGAAACACTTAGAGGAGAGGAAAGTGATCAGGAACAGTCAGCATGGATTCACCAAGGGGAAGTCGTGCCTGACTAACCTAATTGCCTTCTATGATGAGATAACTGGCTCTGTGGATGAGGGGAAAGCAGTGGATGTGTTATTCCTTGACTTCAGCAAAGCTTTTCATACAGTCTTCCACAGTATTCTTGCCGCCAAGTTAAAGAAGTATGGGCTGGATGAATGGACTGTAAGGTGGATAGAAAGCTGGCTAGATCGTCAGGCTCAACGGGTAGGGATCAATGACTCCATGTCTAGTTGGCAGCCGGTATCAAGCGGAGTGCCCCAAGGGTCTGTCCTGGGGCCGATTTTGTTTAATATCTTTATTAATGATCTGGAGGATGGTGTGGACTGCACTCTCAGCAAGTTTGCAGATGACACTAAACTGGGAGGCGTGGTAGATACACTAGAGGGTAGGGATTGGATACAGAGGGACCTAGACAAATTAGAGGATTGGGCCAAAAAAAATCTGATGAAGTTCAACAAGGACAAGTGCAGAGTCCTGCACTTAGGACGGAAGAATCCCATGCACTGCTACAGACTAGGGACCGAATGGCTAGGTAGCAGTTCTGCATAAAAGGACCTAGGGTTCACAGTGGACGAGAAGCTGGATATGAGTCAACAGTGTGCTCTTGTTGCCAAGAAGGCTAATGGCATTTTGGGCTGTATAAGTAGGGGCATTGCCAGCAGATCGAGGAACGTGATCGTTCCCCTTTATTCGACATTGGTGAGGCCTCATCTGGAGTACTGTGTCCAGTGTTGGGCCCCACACTACAAGAAGGATGTGGAAAAATTGGAAAGAGTCCAGCGGAGGGCAACAAAAATGATTAGGGGTCTGGAGCGCATGACTTATGAGGAGAGGCTGAGGGAACTGGGATTGTTTAGTCTCCAGAAGAGAAGAATGAGGGGGGATTTGATAGCTGCTTTCAACTACCTGAGGGGGGGTTCCAAAGAGGATGGAGCTCAGCTGTTCACAGTGGTGGCAGATGACAGAACAAGGAGCAATGGTCTCAAGTTGCAGTGGGGGAGGTCTAGGTTGGATATTAGGAAACACTATTTCACTAGGAGGGTGGTGAAGCACTGGAATGCGTTACCTAGGGAGGTGGTGGAATCTCCTTCCTTGGAGGTTTTTAAGGCCCGGCTTGACAAAGCCCTGGCTGGGATGATTTAGTTGGGAATTGGTCCTGCTTTGAGCAGGGGGTTGGACTAGATGACCTCCTAAGGTCCCTTCCAACCCTGATATTCCATGATGCTATGATTCTGAAAACTGATAATTTATTCCTACCCTTTGTTTCCTATCTTTTAAGCAGTTACTGATCCACGAGAGGACCTTCCCTCTTATCCCATGACTTCTTACTTTGGTTAAGAACCTTTGGTGAGGATTTCTGAAAGTCTAAGTACACTATATCCACTGGATCACTCTTGTCCACGTTTGTTGACCCCATCAAAGAATTCTAATAGATTGGTGAGTCATGATTTCCCTTTATAAAAGCCAGGTTGACTCTTTCCCAACAAATCATGTTCATCTATGTGTCTAATAATTCTGTTCTTTACTACAGTTTCAACCAGTTTGCCTGGTACTGAAGTTAGGCTTACCGGCCTGTAATTGCCGGGATGTCCTCTGGAGCCCTTTTAAAAAATTGGTGTCACATTAGCTATCCTCTAGTCATTTGGTACAGAAGCTGATTTAAATAATAGGTTACATATCACAGTAACACTCAGTACCTACCTAGGACACCTGATCAGAATCATGGGAATGGCATACAGAAACCCTAAGGATTAAGGAGGGGATAGGCGATGGAGGGCTAAAAGGAGACACAGTGCTATAAAAATAAAGCAATGTAATCAAACAATCATGGACAACCCTACAATAACAAACCAGTGTATGCACAATTAAGACCTCGTAATGAGTGATGGTAACCACAAACACACCAACAAACTGGTATAGCTGAGGGAAATGGGGGGGAGACACTTCAGTTTCAAGCTTCTAGAAGTGTTAGTATAGATGAAGAAAAAACAAATAATAAAATTAAGAATTTCCAAAAAGATGAGAAGTTCTCTTGATGGTGTCCTCTAAATCTCTCTATCCCCCTTGGGACTTTGACATTCACCTGACTTGATGAACCAAGAGCTTTACTTTATACCTCCTTCGTTTAGACTTTTTTTTTTTTTAGTTACTTTGCATACTTGGCTTTGAAGTGCCACTTCAGTACTTTGGAGAGCAGATGAACCAGGAGCAGTGAGATAACAGAGGTCTTTATTTTCTCATATTACATTATGTTTGCCCCCCGTGGCTCAGTACTGGAGCATGTGAACTTGTCTCCACCCTCCACTGTAGTTTCTCTCCTAGATACTCTGTCTCAGGGTGACCCCAACTGGGCTTAAAAGAAGGCACCAAGGCCTTAGGGGGAAGGAGACTGGGTGAGTCGGAGGCCTGGTGAGAGAGAGCTGCCTGAGGAAGACAGAGAAGGGCAGGTGAGAGCTGCCGGAGGAGGAAAGAAGAGATCCAGGGAGAAACAGGAGCAGAAACAGAAGCAGAGGAGAGCTGGTACAGAGAGCCACTGGGAAAAGCAAAAGGTTGATGGTGAAGCCTAGTCAGAGCTGGAGAACCCCTGCTGAGCTTGTGCAGAGGCCCCTGAGAAGAAGGGGAAGAACCAGTCTAGTTAAGAGAAGCTGAGCCCAAAACAAGAGGGTTGATACTGGGGGGTGGATCCCGGGAGCGGGGTAGGACTCACAAGCAGGGAGTCCTGGCTGAGTGGAATACTGTGAGGAGTTCTGTCATGGCAATCCTCACTGGGAATTATCAAAGAAGACTCATCGGAGAGAAGCAGGTCTTGGGATTCCCAGGTAGCAGGCCTGGGGCCAGGCAGCAAGGGCTAAAGGAATTGTGAGAGTAGTTAACTCAGGTGGGTGACCTGGGAAGGGTGGCCTTTGAAAGGGATTGAAGAGTTGGATTTGAGAGGAACTGTTTTTATTATGAGGGATCTGTGGATTGTGGGACTTTATATGAATAAAGGGGTTTGGCTGTGACACTGAGAAACAATATTCCTTTGTATGGGTGGATTCCGAAGGGAAACTGAGGCAGGTGTACCAGTTGTGTAGCAGTCTGCTGCAGGAAGGTGCCCTAAGGAGGGGCAACACTATGACGAAATATACATCTTTCAGCAATACACGCAGAGCAGTATAATCATAGGATCATAGAAATTAGAGATCAGAAAGACTTATTACCCTCAGAGCACACACACATACACACACAGATTAATGCAGTATTGTTTCCTCCAGACCTTTCCCTTCTCCGCGTGACGCCCTTTAGATACACGTAGACTCTTTGGTTAAGCTATACAGCTTTAGTTCTTTCTTTATACATCAAAACCTCATGCCCCTTACATTTTTTCCCCACTTCTCTGAATTACCTCCAATTTTTGACATTTTTCTGATACTGAGGATTGCAGAATTACAGAGCTAAATTATCCTATTACCCCAGGGTCAAACTTTAAACAGGAGTGATTTTGCATGCTTGCAGTGAAGGCTTATATTTGTTGTCCTCACCATGTGGTACCACAACAGAGTTCCTGGGTGGGTTCACTATGGCAAACAAGCAGACAGAGAGGCAGTCAGTGAATCACCAAGTTCTCAGGAGAGGTAGCAAGGAGTTAAATGCACTATAAGAAGCCATCTAGCCCAGCTGAACACACTGGCAGATTTTAGACCTTAAAGAGCTTGATCTCTCTTTATCATTGTTACTCTTTCAAGAGTGAATTTATTAGTACTGGCAAAAGGTGCCAGGCCTGAACACTGAGGTCCATAATGGGAAGCAAGTGCAAAGTGCAAGCTTCCTACCTCTGAGCTCGTCATAGGTCATTCTTGACCTGTCTGAGTCTGCTAACCAGTGTGACAACTAGGTGTCACCTGTGATAGTTTTTTTTTTCAGACGAGTAGCTGTTTCTGGGCACTGAATAGGTTCACTATCTCATTTCACAAAGGGCACCAAACAGGAATCAAATGGTAACAGAGAACTGTCAAATGACCAACATTTGGCAAGTCAGATCAGCATTTTTAGTGAAAGTATTCATATCCACTTCCTAACAAACCAATTATATCCGGTGTTATTCTGCCATGGTTGGAAGGGTTCAAAGGGTGCACATTTCCCATTTTAACCAGAGCAGCAAGAAGCTTACAGTCTACACTACAGAAGATTACAGGCCTGGAACTACATTCACATCCTGTTTAGAGCCAAAAACATACAAGTGAGTCTGTTATAGTTTGTGCACAGAAACCTTCATCATAATATTCAGTGGATACCTACAATTTAACATAGCTCATGTTTCCTATGTGGTGTTAGCCCTAGGGACCTTCAGGGTGATGTGGGTAGAGGGGCAGCTGCCTTAACAGAGTAAAAATCAAGTAGGTGTTCACAAGTAGCTGAAATGGTGCATGTGGGTGATTAAAATAGATTTTAATCTGTGATATCTAACCTCAGAATGGTCCTTGCTCATCACAGTATGTTGCAGTTTGTTTGGAGAGAGAAAAAAGTGTCAGGAGGTTCCAGAAAAGGATTAGTAACCGATTGATATGTTTGGAATACAGTAATGAGTCTGACTGTCCAAAAGCAAGGGAAAGTGCTGACTGTAAAAGGTCTAAAAAGAAACACACAAAAGCAGTGATTTCTCATTACTGTGGGTGCCTCTCTCCGGCCCATCCCTCTGGTTGCCTTGTCCTTGGATGCTCCTCATTCCAGCTGCTTTCTAGAAGCATGGTCCATATCATCAGGTGTTGTCCTTCAAAATCACTATAAAGGCATGATTTAGTGCCACAGGCAGCCTTTGCACTGAATACAAGAGGCAGCAGACGCCTCCACACCATGTTGTCAGCAACTTTCAAACTGTGCTGTGGGATCTCACAGGAGCACCTGCGAAAGATAACTGGTAAGCAGAACTCTCCTTGATTTATAAAGCAGAGCATACAATATACTGTAAATATATTCCTCCATGTAGTGTCAACCATGGAAAAGTGGTGTCCTCTGAATAACTGGTGTGATTCTACAGGACAACCACAATAAATCTCTATGTCCTGTACAGTGGACTCTCTCAGTCACACAGAAAATAGCATCAGTCACTACTCTATAGATAAAATATACTGTATATGTATGTATTTATATAGACATACACTCAGAGAGACATTTATAAACAGGCTGACATGTATATAGTGCACATATTCCTATTTTGCTATATCATGTTTAGGAAGGGTCAGATTTTAATCTGTAAATGCTGCTAATTGTTCTTTCCCTTTATGCAAAAGTAATGGCATAAAAATGGGATCATTAATAATGAACATATATAGGGAGGGAAAGTTGAAAACACATGGAGCCAAATCCTTAGACCATTTATATCAGCTGAGGATTGACCCATAGGGTATGTTGCATTGGTAGACAACAGGTACCTTCTTCGCTAGCAGACCCAACAAATAATCATTACATATTCTCATGGTCAAAAATAAATGACTTGGTTCCTGAATCTATTACATTCAGAATAAACAACAATTATTAGTATCTTGGAGAGGAACGGTAGTTCCTGCTAGTGCAAAAAAATCAACTTAGAAGTATTTGGAAATAAACATTGGCGTCCACTGAAATTTATCATCAAAAATCAAATCCTTCCAAACGAAATTTTTGATGCCAGGGAACAATTCATTGTGATGCCCATGAATCAGATTTCCCCACAGCATGATGTTCTTTACTGCACTGTTCTGCAGAGACACCCTGGTCTATGATACAGTGATCCTCTTTGCAGCAGTCAAGTAGAGTGTATTACAGTAGGATGCAGGGAGAGGGTGTGTTTTGAAGCAGATATTACTGATTTATAGCAGAGGTGCAAAACTGCAGTGAGACAGGGCTACAATGATGTGCAGTAGCTCAGTGAAATATGATGTAACATCCTGGGATAAAAGTGAACTGTGCTAAACATTTTATACTGTAGCTTTCATTAATTTATGATTTGGACAGGAAAATGTTAGAGAAAACTGAAAACGGCAAACTCCCCTCATTCCTCCACTGGAATGTTTTTGACAGCCAAGGTCAAATGGAAGTTATGGGCTTGATGCAGGAATTACTGGATGAGTTTCTAAGGCCTGTGTTACGCAGGAGGCCAGATTATATTATCATAATGGCCTTAAATTCTAGGACTCTATACATCTGATTCTTTTCTGCAAGCTACCAGCAGTGTGGTGTCATTAGAAATTTTCACCATACCACTTAAGTGTCCCTCATTTTGAGGGATGATACTAATTTCAGTCCCCAAATTACCTACATTCCACACAAATTTGATGTCCCCTTACCTTTATTGTTGAAAACCATTTACATTAAACTAAAGTATAATAAGTACTGAGGTTATAAAAAGACCATTTACCCTGACAGAAGCAATCCCACAGCATCTGAAGTTTCCTATATGAATATTTGGTTCATGGTCCTTATTTTGGGCCATCATCACAAACTTGGCCTTGACAGTTCATGAGGCCAACACACACCTTACTGAGAGGAGTCCTACTAGATCAGATTGAAAAATAGGAACATTTCTCGTGAAAATATTTCTGTAAACTTTATCCCTGTTTGCATGAAAAATTTTGAAACTCATCACTTTTCTGTGAGGTAAAAAAAATTGAAACATTTTGGTCACCTCTACAGTTCCAGGCAATTTTCTGGCAGTTCACCAGATTCTTCCCTCTCCAAACAGTTGATTGCTACTCTACCATGGCTGGAAAAAACACCTGCCATGAGGCACGAGGGTTTTTTAATTTTATTTTCCAGCTAAAATAAACTAAAGCATAAGGCAGTGAAGTGCCTTGCTCAAAAGCCATCCACAGTCATCCAGTGAGTGAGTGACTCTGATTAGTGTTATCTTTGCTCTCAGACCTTTGCCTCAATCTCCAGGCCAACATGCCTCCGTACTGAATGTGATACATTTTAATAGCTGTCTATGTTTGTCCCCCTCTAGGTTTGAAGAGAATGGCTCTCTCAGCTATTGGGCATGACACAAGAGGACTCATGTCAAAAGGATCTCACTGCCTGTCTTCTACAGTTCCTGATTATATTAGGAGGATAATGTGGCAGGACCCTGGTAAGAGTTCTGTTTATCACAGATGCTTGGATGTTGCACGTCCTAAGAAATCTCCCATAGGTGGTTCCTACTGCAGCTGGCACAGCCTTTGTGTGCTACCTGCAAACCCATGGATGGATGGATGTGTATTAAAAGACTGTTCTGAATGTGGCTGATCTATAACCAGAGGTAGTGCTATACTGCAGGGAGCACAGAATTAATGTTATTCTCATCACATGAGAGGTCTCAATATCTTGAATAATTCATAACCATCTCAGTATTGGCTAGAGGCCAGAGTTTTGTAATAACCAATGGTATATTCATCCTGAGACTTGTAAGAGAGACAAAATGAACTCATCACAAAATGAAATCCAAAGACTTGTAGAAAAGGTTGAGTCCAGTCAACAGTGTTTTGTTATATCTAGACAGTGTTTTTAGGCCCATCTAATAATTACCTAAAGATTTGCAGATGGGAGCTACCTGTCCTGTTCTTTTGAACCATTGGTTGGAGAGGCAATGTGGTATATGTAATGCTACTAAATAGTCCCCATCTGCATTCAGTTTCTATCACATTACTGTTGGGAACTAGTTTTAAGTGCAATTTTTTGAAAATACTTTTCAGCAAGTCAGCACATAGCCAGTAACTGCCTCCTGCGAATGGTTTTGATTTTATCAAGCCCCATCTCTACTGACCAATACAACTATGGTCACTGAAAATGTTTTTATACCTTGCACTTAAAAACAGTTTCTTATAATGGTAAAAACTGTGATGTAGATGCAGATGCCTATATGTCAACACTGGGCTTTTGAGAGCCATTGTCCAAGTGAGGCTGTAGTAGAAGAGGCCTTTCATTTTGTTTTATATAGGTGGCTTGATTTCAGGAAAATGTTGTTATAGTCGGTGGAATGATGCTACCTGAAGTGACTGGGCCAATCAGCATATTGGCGATAGTTTATTTGGATATTAATGCTATTGCTTAAAAAGTCATCTGTTTAAATGGTTTTCTACTTTAAAGATATTTTATTCCGCAGTTGTGATGTCATGACCAGGACTCATAGCCTTCTGACATCAATGATGGGAAAACTGACTTAAGTGGCTAGCTGGCAATGGGATGTTGCTCTGTATGTTACATTGGAGATGCCCCCCCCCCAAGCAAAGATGTTCAGATCTGGACTTCTCCAAAGTCAGAGAAGATTCAGATCTATCTTCTTAGAGGCCTGGGCCTGAGTTTAGAGGCCCGGGCCTGAGTTGAGAGGCCCATCAGTGCACACTGTAATTCCACACACAACTCATAAAACAGATCCGTCATGTATCTTTATGAAAGGCCAGAGTATATAGGCAAAGTAGGGAGGCTTTGGAACATTCATGAACAAGTACTTTGCACTTGCTCCTGTAGCTGCGGGTGAAAAACATGGCTCTGAAGTTAACTCCAGCTGGTTTTCAAACACGGAGCTTTCCTATGTGAATCAAGGAGAAGCCACCCTGCGTAGGGCTTTAGGGATACTGCAGCAGCAAGATGGCTGGCAGACAGAAACCTACCAGGTACAGTCCTTGCACTTGTTGCTTTTGTTACTCTAGTAGTCCAAAAAAGCTTTCATGCTGAGAAAATCTTGGGGAATGGGGAAGGGCTAGATGGAATCAATCTCGATCACTTCCTCTTATTATTGTTAATAACTATCTCTAGCAATGCCCTCCCCCATAGAGCTCCTTTCAAGACTAAAAGGCCAGTGTCAAAAGAGCAACAGCAAAATGTCTATCACATTTCCACCTGTCTGTGCATGGAAAGGACTATGGGTGAATTAGTTTGAGAGGATAGAGGGCTGTGTGTGAGAGAGAGGGTGTGACTGCCAGGGCACATGGTATGTGTGAAGATACAGAAAAGCAGGTAGAAAACAGGAGTGCTTACAGGAAACCATTCTACATTATGGTCAATGTAAAAGGAAACAGGTGCAACTTCTGACAGACAATTGGCTAAGCACACGCACGAATATATTAAACAAATAGACAAGATGAAAAGGCTTTGAGGGGAAAACGCAGTCAATCATAGTCCCAGAGAAAGTTCAGAATGTTTATGCTACAAAATTAACAGATACCAGCTCATGGCTGTGTTCTGGTTTTTGTTATTTATGTGTTTATATATTAAGATCTTTACTAGGATAGTTTCCTTTAGCTAGAAAGGAAACAGCAAGCACAGAATGAACCTCTGGTGGTGAATATTTTATAAATAAAGAGTAGTGACATGATTTAAATATAATGACTTTCATCTATAAAACAAATGGTGATGAAAAAGGACCAAAATCATTTATTAGAAAGGCCCATTACGTCAGTGAATGATTCAGTGCCCCGCGGTGCATGACCTGGCAGGGAGTGCGGGCAGGCTAACTGACATAGGCCTGGGTCCTGATGGCAGCACACCTACATTATTGTGGTCAGGATTACACTGCCAGGTGTTCTTTCATCCCAGGGAAAAGGAGAGTTGGTGCTGAGTACGGTTCTTCCCAGGCTCGGCAAAGTCTTCCGAATGGAGACAGTGCTGGACGTTCCAGTGGACCAGCTATACTATGAGCTGTTTGAGAAGCTGGAGCAAATGCCTGAGTGGAATCCTACCCTTAGTCGAGTCAAGGTAAATGGAGAGATGGGTCTGGATATTCTACAGCCTCCAGTTTCTCGTCTGCTACTGGTTTGCCTGCTCACAAATCTCTCCCAAAGCCTCCTGCAGTTATTTATTTACATTTATATAAATGCTCTCAGGACCCTTGACAGAATTGAAAACACAGCCAAATTAAATACCCAAATATAGCTAAAGTGCAGCTGTGTCCTTCAGTATAACCCTCCAGCAGCAAGCCAGGCAACTCAGGAGCTCAAATCCTCTCTTCCCTCTAAGTAATTCCCCATTTATGACAGCTTCCCACCGCCACTCCCCTCCATTTCCAATGCCTGGATACAGAGCTGAAGTTTGCAGCATGGCCTGAAGGTCAGCAGGCTGCGGCTATTTCAGGCCAAGGGGAAGGGTGAATTCTAATGCCATGGGGACATTGTCAAGAACAACCTGCCAGCAGCCCCTTTGTGTATTGTATATGCCAGTGGGGCTTCAACTCCAGCGCCTCTGCTGATCTCAGCTGTGACGGTATGTCACAGGGAAAGAGGTGGTCTCTCCAATAGGTAGGACGTAAGCCATTTAGGGCTTTGTAGGTCAAAACCAACACTTCAAACCTTACTTAAAAATTCACAGACAGCCAATACTGATAGTGGAGCTCCAACAGAATATACTTGTGGTAAGATTCTCCACCTACCAACTAGATCTAGGATCACAGGAACCTATATAGGATCTTAGAAGAGAGAAATGTGTTGAATGTCAGTGCCATTCCCTGAAAGGGCAGGATATAAACCCACAGAAAAAACTGCACAGAAGGACTCAGGCTATTTAGAAGAAGTGGAGCCTATTACATACAACTATTGCACCTTGCTGAGAACGTGGACATGAAACTAAATGCAGTAAAAGAGCAGGTGTTAAAGTGGGGCAGGGAGTTGTGATACACTAACATATATTTTAAGATTTACTTGATAATGTGAGCGCTGGGGGGCTTTTTGTTTTGGATACCATATTCATCAAGAAAGAGGAAGTAAAACAATTCCCTTGGGCACCCTGATTATAGGAAACGTATATTGATCATTGTCCAATATATTAGTGACTGGCCCATGAGACCAAAGTTGGAACTCAGAACGGGAGGGTCATCCCCTCATTGTGTGATCAGCTGTTAGATATTTGCATTGGGTCACAGCAAACAGTGAACTGGAATCGTTTAGTTTTTATACAGAAACAAGCTGCTGCTTTTATGGCCCCATGCAGACATCAGTGTGCAGAGTTTCTTTATAAGACCATCAAGTTAAGGGACCATGAACTAATGCGTAGATAATGCTAATTAACTGAGTGAAATGAATGTATGTGCTGAGTCATTTAATGAAGTCCATGTAAATCACAAAGTTCACAAGTCAGATGTACAGCAGAAACCTATTGGAATGCTGACAGCTACTTGGATAATTAAACTGATTATACAAAGATCTTTGAAGGGGTCTTCAGCAATAAAATAGAGAAACACACCTCCTTTCCCCACCCCAAAACCAACAGAGGGTTGGGTTCTGAGATGGGCCTTAATAGGAGGTCAAATACCTAATCAGAAGTAAAGAAATAACTAGTCAGAGCAGAAGCAGCATTTTCCCATTGGCTAACAGACTAGATCTGACCATTCCTACCCTGGGATGTTTTCCCAGAAATGTTTTGTTCTTCTCAGGACCTAAGACTGCTAGTGATGCTGCTGTACTGCAGGGGGGAACACAGCACTGGGAGTGGATTTTGAGTGCATTGCAGCTTAGAATTAAGTTTCTCTGCTTTGTTTTGATTTGGCCTCTAAATTCCTGCTCTCCTAAGTTTAGTAACTTGCTAGTCAGAGATCAATGTTACCTCTGCTGCATTATAGCTCAGGGCACATCCCTGGCTAGCTCCTACGCAGGCTAGTAGAATCACACAGTATTTCCTAATCAGTACATTCTGTCTCTTTCAGCTTAGCTTCCACACTAGTATTAGACACACTCCCCACCCCTTTAAAGGAAGTGAAGTACCTAACCCATAAACTCTTGCTAGCTAATGACATTTCTTATTAGGTCAACAGGACTAACCACTTCTTTCAGCCCTCACAGCCTATCACTCCTAATATTGGTTAACCCAAGTTCCTAGGAGCACATCCCCCTTATACTGTGCTGGGAGGATTACTTAATTATCCGCAGCTGGTCAAGCTCTCCCACCCTGCCAGTCCCTGCACTTAGCGCTTGCAGCTGTGATCTTTCCTCTGCTGTGGAAGACAGTGTTAACCCCAACCCTGCCAACTCTTAGGACTAGTTGATACTTTCCCAATCATTAAGCCTATATAGGCAAGGAAGGAACAAGTTCTAAATGGGGCATGAAATCCAGCCTTTGCTACTGTATATATGCCTTGATCATAGCAGCTTTGGAAAAAGATGGGGGGATGGTTAGAACATTCCACCTCTACTACTCAAAGATGTACCAAGAATACATTTAAAGGTGGGTTTCCACAGCTATGGAAAGGTGCCAGCAAGGAGAACAAGCATTTGTTTTGCAAAACCATTACTGCCTTTAAGGGAACAAAATGGCCAGCTGGTTCAAGGGCTGTTGCCACCCCCTATGCTTGTTTGGAAGGGGATCATGTTTTCCAGACTGTTTGGTTATTGCAGTTTCCAATCCAGTAGTTTCTATTCAGTTCTTTGGTTTGTGTTCTTGCTAAAGATCCTCCAAAGAATTGGGAAGGACACTCTGTTGACTCATGAGATCACTGCTCAGCGCCCTGGGAACCTCATTGGTCAAAGGGACTTTGTCAGCGTACGGCACTGCTGGAAGAAGGAGACAACTGTGTATCTGGTTGGCACTGCAACCCACTCCGAGTTCATGCCTATGCAAAAGGGGCAAGTCAGGTGAAGGCTCTGAATGTTAACAGGAATCTGTGCATGCATTATTTTAGCATGTGTGTTGTGCACTCAAGAGGTACATCTTCCCTATAGATGCTGGTGTGTGTGTGTGTGTGTGTGTGTGTGTGTGTGTGTGTGTGTGTGTGAGAGAGAGCATGAATGCACAATTTCAGTGGAATACAAATATGTTCAACACAACACACATCTAGGCCCACATAGAAACCACGCTTCTGAACATGTTAAAAATAAAATGTAACACTCAATTATTTAATGCCTTACCTGCCTTGCAGTTAGCACCTAGCAACTGCAAGGCAGGTAAGGCGTTAAATAATTGAGTGTTTACATTTTATTTTTAACAAGGCACCATTACAAGTGAAGATCCCAGCCCTCTTTTGGGCCCATCAAGTGCACAGATGGATACCAATATCAGTCTCTAATCAGGAGAAGATCTGAAACAGAATAAGGTGCAGCTCAGGAATGTGATGCCTTGGTAGAGGGGGCAGGACTGGAATGGTAGGGTCTGATGCAGATTAGGCCTGAGGTGCATTAGATGGGCTGTATAGAGTGCTATGCCTGGTTTCTAGCCTGCATCGCTGGTACACTCCATTATGTTTATGAGCACTAAATTCACTTACAAAGTACAGGCCTGACCCTACAATAACATCTGCACAGGAATGCCCACGTGGCCACGCAGAGACACATTAGCTGCAGGGGTCTGCCTGCACAGATGTCATGGAAGGACCGGGCCAAGGAATCTAAAATGAAATGTTACTAGTGAGGTGATGTCTATTAAGCTGAGAGCTGATACCTGTATAGTTCAATGGTTAGTCAAACTTCTTCCCCCAGGAAGAACTACCCATCTGTGGCATTATTATTCGACTTTAATAAATGTACTTTTAATCTATTTGTATTTAATTCATGCACAATTGGCTCAGTCCAATAAGAAGGGATGTCATGGAGAGCTTGTAAGCAGGTTTCAATGTGAGCAGATGTGCTAATCCAAACCTGAGGTAGCTGGGACTACTTTAGTGTCCAAGTCAGAAGGTTCAGTTGGTCTCTCATTGGAAAGAAGCTAAATCCCTTTTTCTCCCGCAACTGCCAGGGCTGAGTCTGGGTTGAGCTGCATTGTTCTGCAACCGCTGGAGGGTGACCAACGTCAGACTCGCTTCACCTGGCTCCTGAGCATGGACCTCAAGGCAAGTTCATGCTGCCTTGCTAGGAGATATGACCATTTTGCTCCTGGCACCTATGGGAGGCAGACTTGCGGTATGAGGAGGACTCTAAGGCAATGATCCTTTCTGGGAGCTGGGGAATGGATTGCTGTAAAATAATAGCGAGACACTAACTTCACGCTCCTTAGCATGGTGTGTTATCACATTAATACTGGTAGCTAGCCAGGCTGTTTATACTCTCAGGAGCCCCTGGGATAGGTGCATTCTCTTTTCTTTTGTTTCAGGGAAGGAACACACAGTGCAAGCTGACACAGTACTCCTGGGGGAATTCTGCGCTACTGTGCATGTGCAGAATTTATGTTCCCTGCAGATTTCTTTGCTTCCCCGTCAGAAAGTCATTTTTCTGTGGGGAAGCAAAGGAAAGCCACGAGCACTCATGCAAACTTCCCCAGCAGTATGCTTCAGGTGCCCAGGGCAACTGGCAAAGAGGTAAATCACTGTGGGATAGGAGGCAGGACTGTGGAAAACCCGGCTGGTGACTCCGACCCTGCACCGGGCTCAGCTGCTAGTCCCGGCTGGGCTGGGGAGGACAGGACTTCTTCCCCTGCACAGCATCCAGGGCTGGGTCAGACCCACCCCCAGATTTCTCCCCCAGCTGTAGAAAACTGTGCAAACTCCCCCCCCGCCCGCCTCCGCTTCCTGCACCCTGTCCCATTGTGCCTCAGGTGCAGGAGGACGGAGGGGGCTCACTGTATAGGGAGCTGCTCCCCCATCCGCCCAATCCCCATGCATCCAGACCCCCGATGAGCTTCACCCCCCTGCACCTGGACCAACCCAATGAGCCACCCATACCCAGATCCCCACCCTTCTGAGCCCCAATTAACTACACCTGGATCCCCCCCGCACTGAGCCCCACTCCCCCAGCATCTGGACCCCCCATTGAGTCCCCCACACCCTCCTGCTGAGCTCTATCCCCCCACACCCAGACCCCCCACGCTGAGCCCCAACCACCTTCACCTGGACTCCCCTGCAGAGTCCCATTATCATTGCGCCCAGAACCCCCCAACAAGCCCCTGTGCATCCAGATCCCCCACACACCTGGATTCCCCACTGAGCCACCTGCACCCAGATTGCCCCACACAGAACCCTCTCAACCCATACCTGGACCCTCCACACTAAGCCCCTCCACACTTGGATCCTGCCTTGCTAGCCTGCCTGCCAGCATACACCTGGTGCACCTAGTACAGAGGGGCAGGGCCCTGGGTGTTTCTGGGGCAGGCCTGGTCCTTGCACTGTGTCAGGGTCAGGTGCAACCTCACTGCTGAGTCTGTGTCTGGGGGGAATCTGTGCGCAGAATTTTTAATTTTTTTTTGGCACAGAATGCCCTCAGGAGTAAGGGATGTGCCGTGTGGGCAAGATTCACCCCTGTGCTGACACTGGGGCAGGGACCAAGAGGAGGCATCTTGCACCACCATTATTCAGACTAGCTTTAATTGCTGAGCCACAGGATAACCTCAGGTCTCTGTCCTTGTCTCCTCTAGTCCAACCTTGTATGACCCCCAACCCCGGGGCTACTGCAGTGGGGGCACAAAGCTGACACAGCCGGTTCTGCACCTGCAAAGTGTCCCCCTCCCTCCGATCCACATGCCCCGCACCCCCACACTGCAGGTGCATTCCCCAGGAGGGACTCCAGGCTCCCAGACTCCTGAATTTGCACCTACATGGATGGAGCCCTCTCTCCAAAACTGAGCTGAGGCTGTCAAATTCGTTGCACTGACATCTTCAGCCCCGCTTATTTAAAGATGTTTTGTTTTTTTAAGGGATGGATCCCCCAGTCCATTATCAACCATGTCCTACCTCAGTCTCAAGCGGACTTTATCAGACACCTACGCCAGCACCTTTCCACCACAGCACAACCCTGAGCTTCTGGGAGGATAGACTTTCTCATAGCACAAGGCTGCCATAAAGGGAGGAGGAGGAGGATGCAGGAAACAAAGGCTAGGCCTGTGCCTTTCATGTTTACTTAAACGCTGCTACAGCCAAGGTGGCATTACAACTGGAGATCAGCTGAAAAGCAAAATTCTGATCCTGGCGTGAAACACCCCAAAGCTTGGAGGGTGTTCAGCTGCGGCGCATGGGCTGCACCCACTGTAGCGCTAGGGCCTATAGGGATGGTTTGGGCTTCTCTCTACTTATGTCTTTCTCCACCACTTTTCTGCCCAGAGCTGGACTGGGCAGTGACCCCAGCAGCCAGCAACATGCATTCCGGGTAGCGGGTAACACTAACAGGAGCTCAGTTAGTGGGCTGCTGTGCTGTGTTCGGAAGTGGGCAGATGTCATTGAAATAATCTCTGCTCATTAGCACGACATTAGCCCAAATGACAAGGCACTTGCCTAGTGAGCCTAAGGATTACCCCTAACTGTGAGCTCACCACTTCCTGTACTAGAACAGTAATATGGTGTCTGGCTCCCTCTAGTGGTATGTCACCTCCTACCAGAGGACCTACAAGGTATTTTATACTTTTTCATATTGACTTCTGTTTGACGTTTATGAAGCAGAGTTTCTTTCTCTGCTTTAGTCTGTTGTCAGTTTCATCTGACATTGAAAACTTGGGTGGTGTTCTTTGGCTTGAACTGCTCAGTCACCTTTTCTTTAGAAAGTCTAAACTGATTTTTATTTTTCTCTAATTTGATGGTACCAGATATAAAGAGAGAAGCTTCAGTCCCCAGAGCCCTAGCACCTGTCTTGATTGGCAGAAAGGGTGTGTTTTTCAAACATGTTAAGCCGGTGTCTTGATGGAGCTTTCCAGTCTTATTAAGCTAACGCATTTGAAGCCATGTTAGCAGGCTGTGCGGTAACCAAGGATGTAGCCTAGATTAAAACAGGGCCAGGTAACATGACTTCAAATGTTTGAGCCTAGGTCTTGATGGGGCTCTCCAATCATGTTAAGCCAAGTTGAATGAGGTAACACACTTTTTGTCCATCAAGGCAGAGCCCTGACAATTAAACTATACAGAGAACAGGAATGGAATTGCAGTGAGTTACAAATACACTTGGATTCCATCCAGGGATTCCAGTAACATTCTAATCTGTGAGTAGAGGTCATGATCTGTCCATGAGATGGGATTTCCTGGTGGTTGCATTGCTACACATTTATAACTAGGATAAACCATACTTACTACTCCAAATTTGTAGCTTAAAACCACTGGGAGCAATTTCTTTGGCTCTTTAACTAGCATGGCCTTCTTAGAAATGGGATGTATGTTTGAATGAATCCATCCCCATTTTGCTCACCGAACAGATGGCCGCATGTCTCACTTCACAGAAACTATGAAACATAATTAAAACCAAACACTGCAATAGTGGGTCAGACTGCATGAACCAAGCAGGCTCGTCTGGTTTTTATGAAATGTAGTTATTGCAGCCGTTTCAGTGTGCTTGCTAATTTATAAGTGCATGTGTTTGTGTGTTTCTTGGGCCACTCTCATTTACTGAATAGAAACACTGCCAAAATGTCTCTAAGATTTCATGGGACCCAGCCAGGTGTGTGTCTGTATGGGATTTGTTGAAGTTAAATAAAGAAATGAAATACTGTTCTTCTTAAAGCCTGAATTAACTGATACTGCCTCTGATTTACACCCCAGCCAGAGAGGTGGACTGGAGGTGGGGAAAGGGTTATTGAACACAGTCCCCTAATGATAGAAATATGGACGAAGCTCATGCTTTGGCTGTTACACTCCACTAATCCAAACTCAGTAGTACTGCGTACTCACTTTAAATAGGTGCCAGGCAGTGGAGATGAGGCCCATGCAAGGGCCTCAAAGTGCTCTACAAACTAATGCAATGGGCCTCTGCACTTGGCATTCTACTTCGTCTAATGATGGGACTTTTCCCATCACTTTTATAATCTTCCTCCCCGTATCATTCTTCCTGAACCCAGAATGAAATCTACTTCCTGCCCATTCCTTCCCTCTTGCATAACGTGCAGAGAGATACAATCTGGGACTACTGCCCAGGACCCCTGCTACTGCTCAACCCACTTCTCAATAACCACACACAGGTTGCATTATTCACATGGTATATTTCCCCCACTGCCCTCAAAAATAAACCAACAGAAAAAGGTGAGGGCATTGAGTGGATTTTTTACATTAAGAGTTTCAAAAAAAACCCAACAACAACAAAATTAATAAATATTAAAAAGCTCTGAATCTTATATGTACAAAACTTTATACATCATAACACTGGACAAGGTTACATCACAGGAATGATTTGACGTGTTCATCGGCCAAGGAGGAGATAGGAAACCACCCCAAGTCCCAGCTCCACTCACCCTGTTAGGTATCGGCTGCAACATACAATCTTATTGTGGGTGGGAGTGGCAGAGGTGGGGGGAGACAAATCTTCACTACTGTGGGATGGAGAGATTGGTGATGTGACTTGCCCCATACACATAGTGTCATTAGCTGGTGTGACACTGGTACATCCCTGTGCAAGACCTTAAACTGCACCTCCTTCATATACATTTGAATCTCACTGTTGTGCCCAGTTCTGGTGTTGACTAGTGTTTTCTCTGGTTTGCAAACCACGTATGTATTAGGACTTCACCAACATCAAACAAATGCCCAACTCACTATAGATCAGTCTACACTGAGCAAGAAAACCATTTTAGGAACATCAATCGCATCAACTGGTTTGTTGTGTTGCTTGTCCTTGCAACATTAATACTTTTGCAGAACTCTCTTGGTACATCCACACACAATCTTACAACCACTGTTGTACCCAGGGTCGCCGAGAGCGGGTTCGGGCCCCGGTGAAAAATTTTTTTCGGGCCCCCCAGCAAGGGCGGACCGAATAAACAGGGCCAACGGGGGAGGGGGAGAAAGCCGGGCCCCAGGCCCCCTTCCGGACTGCCGGGCCCCGGTAATTTGTACCGGCTTCCCCCGCCTCTCGTCGGCCCTGGTTGTACCAGTGGGTTCCAGGATCCTTGAAGCACCATCCTATAGTGCTCTATCATGTTGCAGAGAGTGAGGGCTTTGGGGTAATTTCCAAATCTGACACACTGCACTGTGGAACATAGGCGGCAGAAATGGGTGTATTGGTGTAGCTGCTAAGCTTATAGCTTCCTGCTCACAGTAGGGACAAACTACTGTAGACCGCGCTCATTCAGCCAGTCCTGAGACAAAGACTTGCTCCCAGATGCTGCAATACAAAACTTGTACAACACCTAGGACAGCTGTTGTGTGTGGAGTGCAAGGGCCTGCACATGTTTCTGCTTTCTGGAGACATCCCAAGCAATGATTGTTAGCAATCGTTTTTTAATGCTTGATGTAAACAGGTTTTGTGGGGGGCAAAGAGCAAATGTGTTGAACTCGCTTAAGGGAAAAGTTTTGCTTCAGGGGGAAAAAGCTGAAAAACTGCCTATGTTCATCTTAATCCCATTGAGTTGCCACAGAACTAGCAGGAGAGATGCATGTTACCATCTCCACCAGGCAACAGTTCCCTCCTCTCAGCTTTTCCCTGTGGATTCAAAGTAAATGTCATAGCAGATGTGGCCTACAAGTCACAAAGTTACGACTTTGGAGCTGATGCAGTGAGTCATCACAATTACGTACTACGTTTTAGTGCATAATTTATATTAATTATGTGCTATGTTTATATAATGTGTCAAACCTGAGCCCTGAAATCAGGGCTCAGTTTGACTCCACATGTGACAGGTTTCCAGGCCTTAGCCACGCTGGTGCACTGGGAGTAGTTGTTGGTGAGATGGAGAATGGTTCCTACCCCACCCCAAACTCTCCAGAGGCTGGGGCTGAAGTGGAGCTGCTGGTATTCTGGCACTCAAACCTGCTCACAATACTGATCAGGGATGACCACTGGCTACAGACAGTAATTGTGGAGGATGATGCGGTATTTCCTAACCCGTTCCACCCAGTGGGTGTTGCCATCAAGGTAATGTACCTTGGTGGGAGCTGTAAGCTTCAGGTGAGAGTCTTAGAAAAGAATGCTCTTTAAAGAGTAAACAACACACAAAATGAAGCATTATCTTTGGCATAATAAATAAACACTGACACTCAAGCACTCCCTTAAAAAGTTCATAATGATATTTCAATTAGAGAGACAAGCCACTAATGTTGTGTGCAGTTTGCAGTAAGAAGTCGTCTAAGGGCCAGATTCTGATTTGTTACACCTATGTAAGTCTGGAGTAACTCCATTAAAATCAATGAGGTTACTCCAGATTTACATTGGTGAAGCTCTTGCCAGAATTGGGCCCAAGGTCTGCAGCAAACTTATGAAAGGGTCCATTATGGTTCCAGAAACCTGCATGCCTCTATCACAGACATCCTGTTACTGCGTTTCCTTACATGTGGTGTTAGTTTTAAGAATGCTTGTTTGTTACATTTTGGTAAGGGGTCTGCGATGGTCTGACATGAAATTGCACTAGCTACCTGGATTAAGGTTTCTGCTTTCACTAGACCCGTTTTATACGCCAGTATATCTCAGGGCTGGGAAAGTGTCTCTGAGGGACAATAGGTCACAAGCAGTTTGCATTCAGGGATTGGTTGATCTGATCTCCAACAGCTTCAAATTCCTTACAACAGAAACGAACCAGCTGCAACAGACCAGGCAGGTATTATTGATACAGCATGCACAGTGTCCATGGCTTCCTTTTCTTGGGCTAAGTCTCCAGCACTACACTGGCCTTTAAATACTTAATGTAGCCTTCAGAAGCATATAGCTGGGACTCTGAGTTCCACGCCTGCCAGTGACCTCACGCAGGCCCAAAACATGTGGGCACCCCAGCTATCCCTCCCCTGTCTCAGATTCAGAGAGATAGTTCCCTACCCATCTTGTCAGCCACAGGTGAGGGTGCAGAGAGTCACTACCAACCCAGACACTCCGCATTTTTTGCCCTTGGCTAAAATGTCATAGCAAGCCTTCCAATGCAGAAGGTAAAAAACAGAAAAATGTAAGAGGCAGTAAAGAAAGAACGAACCATTTTTCACTACTCCCCATTCCTGCCAAAAGGCCCCAAAGGATTTCATTAGTTTAACAAATTATTGGGTTTTTTGAGCATTTCTACCCCTTTTGTCACTTAGGTGTATATACACTTCATTCATACTATAGAGCCCTCCTTCTTGCAAACACATCATTTAAAATTAAAGCCTTAAAAGCACTAACCAACAATATATGCGCATGGACTGGATTACACCTTGTTAGGGGTTGAGTTAAAACCTCACTGAAACTGACATACGAATGTGACTTCAATTTAAAATAGCTGTGAGACATTTAAGGGACCACACTTAAAACAAGGCCTAACAGAGCCCACCCAGGAGTTTTGGATTGTGTAGGTGGAGGGGTTGAGTTGGGGGAGAGGGGGAGAACACCCAGAAACTGAAGACAGACAAGAACAGAGAGGCACGCAAAAAGCAAGAAAGCCAAGCAATAGCCTGTGAGCACAGTGTGACCCTGGACAAAACTAGTGGGAACAAGCTTTTGGGCCTGTTGGCTAAAGAGGCTTGGGGCAGTAAGCTAAGGAAATGCTCCTTTTGCTCTTGATTCCTCCTGCAATCAGAGAAACAGGGCTTTGCACATTCCTTGTAAATAAACAAGATTGCAGCAAAGAAAATATCAGACTCCATCGATTGTTACTTCCAGCTGGAACATCCCAAGGCCCTGAAATTTGACTAGCTGCTCGGGTCAAAAAAGGGCAACAATATCTTTCTCTTTACACCATCCATTTGAGTCAAGTGAGCGTCCTCGTCTCTGACACAAGAGGAAGATTATCTAGGACCCACCCCTTCAGGATGCTGGGCACCTCCTACAAAGGGCTGGACTTCCTCAGCAGCCAAGTCAAGACGAGGTCTGGACTCAGCCCTTCACACGAGGCATGAGGTGGATCTGACGCTTACTGAGCTCTGAACACTCCTTAACTCCACGAGGCTTGCAGTCTAGAGACTGAGGGCATGCTGCAAATCAGCTGACCCACATTCTTTCCTGCACCAGTGACAACTACAGGGGCACAATCCTGCTCCCATTGAAGACGGCATTGAATCAGCCAAACACTGATTTCAGTGGGAGCAAAAGCAAGCCCACAATAAGCACAAATGTCAGAAAAATGTATTTTTGAGAACGGATTTGCAGCCGGACTCATGTCTCAACATCCGTCTGCCAAGCCAGGCCTGGCCTTCAAACCCACCTACTATTCCAGCAATTTTGCCTACCTTATTCTCATTTGCAATGATCCCCCACCTGCCTTTGCCCGAACTGTTGTCTTGTCTTATTTGTGTCCATCTTGTCCAGATTAGGCCTGGCTTCTGCAAAGCACCGAACACCAGCTGCAATCTTCTGAGAGCCCTCAACTCCCACTGAAGTCAGCCCTTTCAGGAGATGTTCAGCACCTTGCTTGACTGGGCTCAATCCTGCTCATGGGAGTTTTGCCATTGACTTCAGTGGGAGCAGGAATAGAGTCAGACTAGATGGGTATGTCCACACTGCAATTAAACACCAGTGGCTGGCCCATGTCATCTGACTGGGGCTCACAGGGCTCAGGCCACAGGGCTGTTTAACTGCAGTGTAGATGTTTATGCTTCGGATGGAACCTGGGCTCTGGGACCCTCCCCACTCATGGGGTCTCAGCAGGCATCAAAACAGCACCTTATAGAACAGTTTTAGAGGACAAGCACAGACCCCCATAGCCAAAATTTCAAATGAAGAGACGTGCATTGTCGATCCACATGTTGCTAACCAACTGTTCTACGCAGGGGCTGCTCTCCTCAGGACCGTCAGGGCAACATACTTCTTTCACAAACACAGGAATTTGCAACATATTTATGTATTGAATTCCCTCATTTTCTCTGCAGTTAATGCCACACTTCTTCCCCCACTTCTGCCTCTTTCTCTGGTGACTGACCTTGTCATTGCCTCACTACATAGAGCCTCCAGACACAAACGCCAGCTGCCAGCCTTGAAGGGACACCCTACGCAGCTGGAGACAGGTTGTGAGCACAGTGCAGTTCAATGACTCCCCCCCCTGCCAAAGAAGCCAAACACCCCTGCCATGTACCATCCCTCTCCCAGTTGGGTCAGGACACTGACAGCTCCACTCCTGACCCTGCTTTTGAAACTGGGTCTCCCTATCCACACGTATAGAGTACAAGTCCATCTGGCTTGCTGTTCCCCTGCCCCTTGCTCTGCTCTTCGCTGAGGTTAAGAATAGAAAATCTATTTGCAGCACCATTTCCAACAGGATTTCAGAATCCACTGTGATCCTTGCCACATGGATAACAGCAGCAGTTGAGTGAGGACTGAGCTGAGGGTCAAAGGTCCTTTCTGTTGAGTTTTGTTTTATTGCTTGAAAAATCTCTTTGTAGCACCTTGGAAGGAAATGCCCGATTGATTCAAGCCACTCTCTGAGGTAACCAGGCGTGGTCTACACAAGCTGTGCGCGCTCAGCCACTGTTTGGGGTTCATTTGCAATCCAGTGGCCAGTGCTGTTTCTTCCTTTTGTTTCTTCCTTTGATTTGATCTTTTTTTGTTATTCCAATAAAGAATTAAAAAGTGACACTGCTGAAAAGTCATAAAAATGAAGCCGTTTTTTCGGTAGCCTTCTGTTTGGTTTTTAAATCTGTGTCTCATCCGTTTCCGAAAGTGGCTCGGAAACTTGGCTGCTCTGCCCATGTAAACCGTCAACAAGAGAGACATTGGGAAAATGTTTCATGTCACAACAGGGGAAGAGGTCCTGAGACTATTCCCCAGCTGCTCGGATCCCGTACTATGCCTTCTCCGTCGTGCTACGCCCTGGGAGGGGACAGAGGAATTGCTTTCGCTGTGTGCACCGGCAGGTTTGTTCAAGGCGGGAGAGAACCCTTGAAAGGCAGTGCTGCCCCAGAGTTCTCCAGAACTCTGCCCTGCTGCAGCATACCGGCTAGGAGGTAGTGGTCTTGAGGGGTCAACTTTTGAAGTATCATCGACTGGAGTGCCCCGAGATTGGGTCGCAGCATTAGCCCAAGAGGTTCCATGGGCAGCTGAACCTTCCGTGCTGGGCAGCTGGGAATGAGCAGCTTGGGATGCATCTGTCTCTTTGGCAGCTGTGCTTTGTATCCTATGTGGGCGATGCCGGGCAGTGGGATGAAAGGGCAGTGGTGTGACTGGGCTGGGAAAGAAAGCACCCTCGTGAGTTCCAGTCTCTGAAGCACCTTGGTCTACGCTGGGCGGCACGCTGGTGGTGGAGACCTTTTTGCCACAGGACTCACAACAGAGTTTGTTGTAGCCAGGGATGGAGCAGTAGCGAGCCAGAACTTCCATCTGACAGAATATGGACTTGTCCCCAAGGCAAGGCTCTTCTGTGACAAAAACATTTATAAAGAAGCTAGTGAGTATAACCAGGATGTACAATAATAACGTGCACAAAATACGATCCAAAATCACTGCATACATGGGTTTAAAATTATCCCATAAAGCTGCTGTCAGAGTAAAATGCCATATTACACTTGGTGTTACATCATGTTTAACATTGGTCAAATTTCAAATTCAAGGTTTGGTTTAAGCATTGAAAACGGTGAACTCTCCTGTGACCCTCTCTGATCTGTACATCTTGACTTTCTGGTTTCAGGCATGTTGGAAGCACTCAGCTCCTCAGAGGAAAGGTGTAACAGAAGTACCAAAATATTATTTATTATTAATTATTATTATTATTATTAGAAAAACTGTGCATACCAAAGGTACAGCTTGCGTCTCTGCAGTATTTTGGTACTCCCACTTCCTAACAAAATCAAGACGTGCAAAGATTCACAAATGTTTTCTTAAATGAACCAAAATGGTGAAATGTTTGGCTGAGGGGATTAGCAAAAGGATGTAGGACCTTTCACCTTTAGGAGACCAGTTCAAATAAGGCAGGCATTTCAGAGGGAGTTTACAGACTCCAGATGCAGCCTTATAAACATTGCTACAATTGTCACTACAAACCAACATAACCGAATGACTCCATTGTTTTAATTTTACTAGATGATGTTAGCGTTGAGTGGTAGGTGCTGGAGTCACATTGCTGCTGGAGACATCCACCCACCCACAGGACAGAAGAAGTAAAATCAACAGCAGTGGAAGCTCCTTCATGCCACTAGGCCTCAATGCTGCTGAGGAAGAATCATCTTTAGGGATGAGATGCTAATTAAAGACTCCAGGCTCATTTAGGGCCTGATGCAAAGCCCAGTGAAATCAATGGAAGGCATTCCAAGGGCTTTGGATCAGACCCTTAATCCTTCTCAAGTCTACTTCTTTGGAGCTCTGATACAGCAAGGTACCTAAGAACATGCATAATTTTTAGCATACATCCCATTGACTTGAATGGAATTACTCTGTATGCATGTGTTAAAATGCCTTGCTGAACTGGGGCCTGGGACATGGAATTTGTCTTCTTCACATCTAGACAAGAATCTAGCATACTTTTGGCAGTAACAGATAAAAATGACAAGAAAGTCATTTGTTAGAATCATGTTGTGATGTTGACATTTGCCCACTAATAGAATGGGACTATCAGCTTTATCAAATGATAACAACTTCCTGTCACTACCTCCCTATGTCAAATTTGAAATAACTTAAACGTTACAAATTCCCTGTCCATGTAGCTATCCAGTTTCCTAACACAACACAAGAACTCTAAGATTACGAAAAGGCCATCTGACCCAACGTATCACTGCTCTTTGTACCACCACAAAAATAATGACATTAAAAAATAATGACAATATTTACAAGGGAATTCACTGGCCAAAAAATATTGGGGATTGTGTGTGTGTGTGTGTGTGTGTGTGTGTGTAAGGTAACTCCCTTCTCTTCATGTGCCAATATATATTTATGCCTGTATCTGTAATTTTCACTCCATGCATCTGAAGAAGTGGGTTCTTTACCCACGAAAGCTTATGCCCAAATAAATCTCTTATTCTTTAAGGTGCCACCAGACTCCTCGTTGTTTTTGTGGATACAGACTAACACGGCTACCCCTCTGATACTAGGAAAATCCTTGCAACTGTATATCAAGGGGCACTAGATGGCACCCTAATTTCAGGGTTAGATAAAAAAGTGAAACAGAGACTTGTTTAATTGTCAAGGGAAAGACTCAGAAGAGAGTTTGGGTCATTCTCCAACTGCAAAACCCACAGAAGGGAGCAGGGAGGGTGGCAGGGGAAGAAATGGGGAAGGGAACCTATAACACTTGAACAGAGTGCCGCAAAGGTCTGGTTTCTGAACAGGCAGCTCAGGTGAGTGCTGAATGCTGACTGTAGGGAAGGACAAAGAACAGTGTTAGTGGTCTAATTTCAATCTCACTAAGCATGAAATAGGGAGGTGGTGGGGCACTTCCCAGCACACCCATTTTAGCACAGTAGCATTTGACAACTTCAGATTGCAATCAAGCTAAGCTTGTATTTTCCTCTGGTGTCCATTATGGGGCATTAACCTTTTGATCTCCCTTTGAGAAAGGTCTCCACTAGCCTTCAAAAAATGGTGTCCTCCATTAAGTTATTTCCACTTCAGTCACAGAAGAGGAAGAGGGCGGCTTGTAAACATTTAATAGCAGAATCTCTTCCTGAGTAGTGCAGGTAAAGAGACTTCTGCTCCAAGAGACAAACTTAGGAAGAGGGGAAACTTACTTGAAGATATCTTGTTAACAGGATTTTTGGGCCCATCCTGGGGTACCCATTGTACTTTTGGAGTCACATGATCACTGGTGTCTGCCTTTGCTGCAATACTTGGTAGCTTTCCTGTAGGTAGATCAAGGCCAGAAGGTTTAGGCATAAAGATTAGCCCAACAGAGGCATTTCCAAAAGAATTTGAGAGTAGGTATGGTGGGGAGGGTTCCTTGCACTAGCCCTTGTCTTCTAGAGACACACATCAAGATTTTTTAAAGTAACAAGGGTTTTCGGGTGCCTCAATTTTTGGGTGTGCAACCTGAGCCACCTTAAAAAGGGACCTAATTTTCTGAGAGCAGGTGCCCAGCTTTCTGAAAATTAGGCCCCTGTAAGGAATCTTAGATTGGGCATCCAAAACTGAGGCATCCAAAACCACTGTTAAAAATCTTGGCCAAGGATTAAAATAAATTTGATGGCCTCACCTTAATCATCAATTATTTACACATCGCAACACCATCAGAAAATTTTACACGATCTCTGGACGAAGACTGGAAAGGCCAGGAGTGCTGTACATTTCCGTAATGTCAGTCTTGCCTGTTAACGTTTTTCCCTGCTGGGCCTCAAGGTCACTTCAGCTGTGTTGCCATTGTGTGATTAGCATTCCCCTGAAGCTGATGGAACATCAGGGCTTACTGACTAGTACAGTTAGCAGCATAGCGCAGGTACTCTACCAAGACAGTAACAGCGGCTGTTTTAAATTGAAGCGAATGGGAATATGTGAATACCTGTATCTAGGGAAGTGGATTTTCAGGAACAACCTGAATCCTTAACTTATATCTTGTAACACCTTCTTCTGCTCCTCGGCATGTAAACTACATCACCTTCCATAGCCTTACACATCAGTAGAATAGATCTACATGCAAAGGAGTCCAACTTGTACCACATCACTGACCGTTTCTCAGTTTGATTCCATGACTGACTCTAGGAGAGTCTGCTCCAGTGACATTTCAGCTCTTCTCACCTGGGCACGCTGCCATTTTGCAGACTTGGACAGTCTCTGGTTTCTCATCTTCACATTGCCCAATGCTATTGTCACTAGCCTTGCACACCACCTGGCGCTGCTGGATGCCTTCTCCACAGCTGACTGAGCACTGTGTCAAATCACCAAGGAGGGGAAAAAATACACCTATCAGTGCCGGGGGGGAAAAGCAGGGATGGAGACACCGAAATGCACCTCATGCTACAAACAAGGGGCTTCAAAAAGAACTCTGTGTGTGTGTGCGCACATGTGCAAGACTATGTATATAAACACACACAAATTAGTATTCAGTATAGAGATCTCCCTGGCTTTGGTGAAATTTGTCCCCTTGGCTGGATACTGCTTAACCTTCCAACTAAGAATGACTTTCATCTCTATATCATAAAGGTACTTCTGGAGATGAAAGGTTTGGCTTCTCAAATGCACTGAAGTGAATTACATACCAAGCATTTCCCCCTAGGTTTGATACCACTGGTCACCCATTATAAGCGCCCTCCAAATCACCCATCCTTACTCTACCACCAATGACTTAGCTTTCTTCTGGGCTGGACAGAGGCATTACCATGCCCACATATACACACCCCTGTCCAGGGCCGGCTCTAGCATTTATGCTGCCCAAAGCAAAAACAATTTTGACCGCCCCCTACCCCGTTTTTTTAATTACCCCCCCCCCGGCCCTGCCTCAACTCCGCCCCTTCCCCAAATCCCCAGCCCTGCCTCCTTCTAAAAATGTTAAAATGTATTACTGGCACGCGAAACCTTAAATTAGAGTGAATAAATGAAGACTCGGCACACCACTTCTGAAAGGTTGCCGACCCCTGATCTAGTTCATTATAGAATTAATTTGCTATCTAGGTGATTTACATTAACCCACAGCAAATGTGTTCCTCCCACAGGCCTTGTTCTCTAGGGCCTGATCCAAAGCCCAAGGAATTCAATGGAAATCTTTCCATTGACTTCACTGGGCTTTGGATCAGGCACTTAGAGTGAAATATATCTCCGGATAATGTTACACTGTGTGTGCTGTATAAAAATATCCTCCTGACTGAGAAAACGCTCTCAGCTCCCACCAGAATAAGGGAGGTTTCATTGCTAACCCCCAGCTACTCAGCATGGCCACTGGCCACCAATCACCCAAGATTGGTGATTTTTCCGTAGTAGTGAAGCAGGTTCTTTTGCAAGCCAGCAGGCTCCCGAGATGTATGATGATCATGCTTTCTGGAGTTTTTGAATCAAGTAGCAACCAATTAAAGATCTGCACATCTATGGAATAAAAGCTTTACTATGTCCCAACATCGTATGCATGCAGAACCTGGGCTCACGCACCTGGGACCAGGCACCTGTCCTCCATTGGGCTGGACAGGGCAAGCGGCTGCAGGGCCTGCGTGTGTCCGGTCGATCTCCTGTGCAGTATTTCGTGTGGACCGTCCGGTTTGTGCCATTCAGGAGGTGCTGGACACACTGCACCACCCTTATCTGAACTCCTAGCTTGCCACAGGACTTGCTGCAGGCTCCCCATTCCTCTGCCATCCAGCTGAATCATTAAAATACAGCACTGTCAACAGGTTGAGGGGGAGAATATTTGGACTTTTTCAGATTCTGATTGGCTTATCTTTCTGGAGCTTTGAGATCACAGATTGAGAGTCCTTAGAAGAGATGTGGGAGCTCATATTCCTAGCTGTAGCATAGTCTTCAGATTAAGGAGCAAATCCTCAGCGGGTGTCAACCAGGATAACTCCACTGAACTCAGTGGAGCTACTTGATTTACAGAAGCGGAGAACCTGTCTCTCTGAGCCTTACAGTTGGGTTTTGTGCTGATCTAATGTGTTGGACTCCAGTAGGCCAAACAATGGCAAGTTTGTCTTGGTCCCTCTATGACAGCCTGCATAACCCATTAGGAATGGTTATGCCTTCCATAACTTAAGTCATTCTCAGTTCCCTCGCATGTGTCCCTGCCTTATTTGGACAGTACTGGGTCACCAAGATTTTATCCTTTTGTACTTTTCAGGATGGGGGTGGGGGGATTTAAAAGAAAACAACTTACCCTTTGCAATATTTGGATCCCTCCACCTCTTTGACTTGGGAGGGAGGGGGGAGAAAGGCTGCCTCATGCTAGCTCTTGCACCAACGCCAATAATGAAAATGACCAGAGCCTCCTGCCTTAACCCTGAGCACACTCATGCAGGTACAGCAGAGTGTCATGATCGTAGAGGGGAGAACTCACGCTGGCTGGGAGCACTCCTGCGGGTTACATCGCCTCCGGATCGGCTTGGGTTTCTTGCCATTATCACAGAAGTTCCGATGCACCATCCGGTTATCGCTTTTCCTCCGACAGCCATACTTGGTGTACTGGATGCCTGAAGGAACCACAGAAAGAAAAATACACAGGGAGTAAAGGAATCACCAGTATACACACAACTTGGTTTGGAACTCCACCTTGATGACCATTAGTTGGATCCCCCTAACTAGCTCCTCTTGCTTTTTTGCTATGACTTTGCACTCCAACTATGGAGTTCAGCATGTCATACAAGGGGCCATAATGCAGCCAGACAATATTTCGTCTAGGCTGTACACACACAAACACACAAAGGCACCAAATATATTTGCAGTCAACAAGGAGGTGGTGGTGAGATATTGCTACTCAAGTCTGGAATACCCCAGTCATTCCCATCTTCCTGCCTGACCCATATGGTTGCTGGCTGCTATGTAGCCAATGGGAAATGCCATTTCACCTCTGCAAAACTAGGACCAGATTCCAGACTGCATCCTGACTGCATCCAAGTTCTGCTCAGACACAGGGTGAGTGTACAAGGGAGTAGCTCTAATTTAGGCCACTGCCATAAGGTCCCTCAGGGATCACAAAGTGGATTTAGCAGACGAGCCCCTGAGCTCTGGTGCATTTTGTGGTTATTGAAAAGAGTTTGATGGGCCTTACTTTGGAGCTTACTTCCCCTGATGGAAAAGAAAAGAATCCACATCACAAGAGAGCCCCAAAATGTTGTTAGAATTTGGCACACTGGTCACATTTGCTTGGAAAAAGACCAGGTCTGGGCTAAGCTAGTCTGAAGCATGAGCTTCCATTCACTCTTCTAGAGGGTGATCCCTTCATGTCAGGATTGTGTTAATTGGTGGAGCACGTATAAGAGAAGAGCATATTGCAACAGCTTGTAGCTAAAACAAGGACTTCAGTTCCATCTCTGCCTGTCTCTAAACCTTCCCAAATGCCAATATTTATTTTTAAAAAATCACAGTTACAAGGAAATGAGAACAAGATGGAACCATCAGATCTGCACTGAGTTTTAAAAACTGATTTATTTCAGTGCTCTGGATAGAGTTTACATCTATTTGCTCCATAATTATGATGATTTCACCTGCCTTGAAAAGGGAGCTATAAGGATTTGTAACTTGTGTAACTGTGGCATCTTATCCATTCATTTGCGTAACAAGCACCCCAGAACCTGCACACACACTTCCTGTCTCTCAGTGTAGGGAATGACCCAGGTACCGGCAGGAACAAACCAGCAATGACAGGCGGAAGTGTTACTGGGTCTTACAGGTCTTTCCATTTCTCTAAGTTGCTATGATTAGGCCCTTCCCCAAACCTGTAAGAATAACAGTGAGATGATTCTCATTTGTATAGAGCCTGGGTCTGTGCTTTTAAGCAAAGCTGCAGAAACCTGACTTAAAGAACCCTGGTTACATTTTCAGAGAGCCTCCTAACTGAGATTACAAAAATTGCTAGTGCACCTTGTGATTGTGCAAAACCAACATTCGCACATAAAAAATGGCACCTGTATGCACAACTACCTATGCTGTGTGCACAAAAGATATCCACTAAAACTTCTGCAGGAATAATTAAAAAAGAATGTTGAAAAATATGACATTGTGCGTTTGGAGTGGAGCTGCATCAGAGAATGCTCTGCAATAATTGACAGGGTCTTTATAACTGTCATGGGGCAGCCCCTTAGGGTGCCCTCCAGCGTCATGCTGCAGCACATCCCATGCACATGCCTGTTTCCCCTTCAGTGGATCATCCCAGAAATAGTCCACAAAGACTTTCCAAGGATACCTAGCCTTTTCAGGGTTAGTTTATTACCAAATAAAGCTCTGTGCACATAAACCATAACAACAGTCCCATAACCATCATCCAGAATTCCCCAGCACAGTCCAAATAGTACAGTCAGTCTCCAAGTCCCAATAGTCTATGAACACACCAAGTACAGCTCCAACATCTCTCACCAGGCTCGCCTTTCTAGTATGGCTCCAGTGTCTCTCACCATGCCTCCCCCAGTCTTTAGTCCTCTTCTGGCTCTCCAGCTCAGCTCTCCGGCTCAGAGAGCCAGCAGGTATCTCTCTCTGCTGCTCTCAGCCTTCAGCCCTTTCCAGCCTTTTCTGGCAAAGATGGAAACTCTCTGGCCCAGGAAGGTCAGCAGGCTAGCCCCTCCTCCATTGGCTTCCTGGCCCTCAGCCCTTTTCAGCCTCCAAGAACTGGCTCTCTGGCTCAGGAAAGTCAGCAAACTAGCCCTCCCTCTTTTCAGCTTTCCCTGGAGACCTCCTCCAGATTCCTGATCTCTGACAGCTCTCACCTTCCAATCCACGGACTGACCCAGTCTGTTGTTAGGCTCTCCCACTTATATGGCCTAGGTCCCATCTCTTAAAATCCAATTGGGAAGCAGCTGACATGTCACAAGTGCATTGGACCACCCCAAAACCTCCTAAAGGGGCCAATCTCCCTGTGACACTCAAATTACCATCTCGGAAATCCCAGGTTCTAAGAAGCCACAGAAATCTTAAGCAAATGGGAGCATCAGATGATGCGTCAAACCAGACTCCCAAATAAAGCAGTATATCAGAGTGCTGCCAAAGGAAGATAGATTGACTCCCCAAGCATGCTGGAATTTAAGGCTTGGAATTGCTAAAGAATAGAGAATTAGGTAATTAAGGTATATGGATATTTAAAACCCAGAGGTCTACTTTGACTCATACTGCCATACAGGTCCAAGAAATCTGACCACGACATACATGTGACCGTGTATTACAGCTTAACAGACATATAAAAGAGAAACAGACCTCCTCCGCAAGCCTTTGAGCACTGAGACCAGCTCTTGAGGGCCCACTCATAGGAATCCATCTCTTCAAGAAGGACATTATTGTTTCCAATCACTGGCAGCAGGTCTTCATGGATAATGTACTTATACATCAGGCTGCTCTTGGACTCATCTTCCTGTGGGATAACCTGGGATCAGAGAAAGAACAAAGACAGTGTAGAGGGAGCAAGGAAGAGAAAAAGAGAATGAAATTGTGGGAAAGGGTGAGAGGGGAAGGAGGAGAGGAATTAAAGAGGACGCAAACAATGACAATGTAGCATATAGACACATAACATGAAAAGTAGAAGAAAAGAAAGTAACAAGAAAGAAATTAAACAAGTACCATAGGTAGAAAAGAGAAAACTTTTAGTTAACATGAAGAACTCTTGATCCATTCAAAATATTTCAATTAATCTAAAATGACTGGAAGGATTCTAAAATACTCACAGAACATACTCTGTATTGGACCACTGCACATGTGCAGAAAATGCCCATGACATATCAAAGTATATGCTCAAACTCTAGACTTCATACACAGAACTTTCTACCTTATGTGCATAAATAGGAAACTGTACTATAACTTTAGACATACAAAGAGGCATAGAAGCGTTGTTTGTAACACTCTATACCAATAAGTGAACACGTATTCCAAGACATTGGGGGGGCAGGGAGGATGAGCTTTTCTTCCACGGAGCCATGGGGAATCTAGATCCTGTTAATGCTGGGATAAGCCAGAACAGGGTGTGTAAGGTAGGCTATGGTAGGGCCTTGATATGTTGTCAGATGCAAGGTCAAAAACATTCAGAGTTCTGAGAAGTGTATTCGTAGTGTATTTCTGCACAGCCTGAAGTATCTTAATCACTATTAGATTATGGCTAGTTAATTTCACTTTTTAAAATAACTTTTAAGAGTTTTGTAGGATTTACGCCATATGTCCTTCCACTATGAAATTCCGCCACTCCATTCAACATTGTATATCAGGCTCTTCTAGCATTTGTAACAGTGATTTCACTGTGTGCTCTGCTTCAGAGAATGATTGTGCCCATCACATCTCCAGAGGACAAGACAGTGTGACTCACCAGCACACTGATTGCTTCATGCAGGGGGCCACTGGTTTTCAAGCTCTCCTTGCCGTTCTCAATTGTGTATTCCCACTCCAAGCCCATCTCAATGAAGGTTTTGCTTTTGGCTTCCTTGGCTTTGACATTAAGGATGAAGTTTCCAGTAGCTTGATTCTTAACAGCTGGGAAAAGAAGTTCACAAAGTAATTTTCCCCTGTCAAAGAACTTTAGGGACAGAAAATGAATTGTGAGCATAATGCATGGGAATTTAACTGACCAGAAGAAATCCCTAAGGATGGGAATTGTATGGATAGACCTTCATGGTGAAAATATTCCTCATTACAGACCAGATATTCATAAAAAAGATCTCAGAAACCGGGCTCAGCTGGTTGGTCTTCTGAAAATCCGGCCATAAATATCACAGTGGGAGCAGCTGGGAGCTGAGCAATTGGGAAAATCTGGCTCTTGTTTAGGTGCCAAAATAGCACCTGCAACTCTGGCCCTATATATTAACAATTGAATACCCTACTATTGACTGTAAGCAAAGCACGTCCTATTAGTCTTTCGATTGTGATCTAATCATCTGCCAGAAAGGTAAAAGTAACGTTATCCATGGACGAGACTGCAGGCCTGGACTGTGCCATGGGTTAATGCACTAGATCTTAACAGAAAAACATCTCGGCTCAAATAGTAGCTTAAATGGCAAGCGAAATGGGTTTACCCACAGCACAAACCGATCATTTAAGATAACACCCCTACAGGGAGAACCAAAAAAGAGATAGCAGAGGTGCTGTAGGTCAAGAGTGAGATGCACTGGCAGAGCTGTGTAAGGCCCAGGACTGGAATAGCAAGGTGTACTGCCGGTTGGAACTGAGGGGCCCTGGCAAAGGCCTCAGGCCCAGAATTTGAGGGGACACACAGGCAGATGAAAGTGTCCCTTTTCAGCCCTTCTAAAGAAAATACATCTTTGTGGGGCTTGTGTCCGCGGTGCAGAGAACAAGGCTGTGAGCAGCTGCTTATGGAAGAGCCTGAATACATTCCATTGAATGAACAGGCATGTGCATATAGGGCTGGTGATCAAGAAAGGGGCCTTGGCAGGGAATAACCCTTTAAATGTGTAAAATCTAATGGCCCCACACTCCACACCATGCCTCTCCGGCATGAAACTCTTATTTCCCCAACCTTTAAGAGAATCACACTCCCTCCATCCCACTTCCCAATTGTTCCAGGGTCCCCCTGCTTTCCTAACATTAACTCTCTTCATCTTCTCTAAACAGTCAGTCTGGTTTGACCGTATTGCTGACATACCAATCCCCCTGACATTCCAACTCATCCTTTGAATTAATGGTCTTCTGAGCAGAAAGAAAACACACAGACACATACACACCCTTCCTATGTCTGAAAGAGATTTGGCTTCAAGACCCAGCCCTCTGAGAATATACCTCACACAGAGGAGCATTGTGTGAGTTCTCACTACAGGATCACACAGGCAGAGCTCGACTGGCCAGCTTCACTGGAAGGTTCACTAAGAAGGATTTTGGAGACAGCAGAAAAGGAGAGCTGCAAATTGAGATGCAAGAGGCTGGGGAACAGCTACTCCAGCTTAACTCCTTGGTCATTTTCAAGTAACTTTCTCTCTCAATCATACGCACACACACAAATACCCACTCACTCCAATGTGCTTTTAAACAGAGCGGAATAAGAGAAACAGAAGGATCACTCTATAGAAAACTTTAAAGGCCAGGATGTTGCCCCGCTGTGCCTCCCTGGCCCTGTTCTAGCAGCACAAATGGGCTGTAAACCTAGCTTAACCAGATACATGGGCTTCCCCCAGTGTGGAGAAATCCTCAAGTGGCCTAGGGCCAGCACAGCAGCTCCTACACTGTCCCCTATGCTCCTGGTATAGGCAGGCGTGGCTGTGGAGCTGCTCTATCTAGACAATCCCCAGTTGTTGTAAGGTCCCTTGGGAGCCATTACCAGCCAGTGCAGCTTAGAACAGCCAGGAGGATGTTCTTAGATGCACCTCAGGACAGACTTGGCACCCAGCAGCCACAGGACTGGGTTGGGTAGGATGGGTTTTAAGGTTGCCTCTTAACATCCTTCCCCTTCTGAAACTGTGCCAGGCACAGAAGGCCCTGTCCCAAGGATTTGGCCCCAGGACTCTACATTTTCTTTTTTTTCAGCTGACTGTTAGTGCTCATGGAAGTAAAGGAATGGAATCATTGGCTAGCGCCCGCCATGAACAATAACAAATGTTGTACAAATTCTTTGGCCCCCTGCTCCCAGCCCTGCCAACATACCTCAATTCTGACATGGAACACGTCTTGCTATTCCACTCCTGAGCACACACACCCAATTCTGCCAAAACAATTCAATTCTTCACCACCCTTTGCTATTCCATTCCAAGGCTCCTCCTAAGCAGCAACTGATATTCACACAGAACTGGGCTAAATTGTCTGGTAGTTCTGTGATAAGAACAACTGTTGGTCTTCTCTGACTTTTGTGTAAGGAAGTGGGCTGAGAGCTACTCATTTCACTGGGATCTGGGCGATAAATCAGCCTTTTGCACTCAGTTTCCCATTTTATCCATGCACCTGAATATTTTGTGCGTGCAACTGCCCTTTTGCACTTCCATACACATTTTGAACGTGTGACTACCACATCTATTTTAGATAACCCAAGCCTGAAAGCTTCTTTGATTAACAACACTAGGCCAAACTGGCTAACACCCATCTCTGAGTCTGTCTGTGCTCTCTGGTTGTTCAGTACTCACCAATGCTATGGGAGGCCGGCTCCATCTCTTCTATCTGAATGTATCTGGCCCCAGCCGGAATCTCAAACATTTTCAAAACACCCACTGAAAATTAAACAAAAGTAAAGCATTCTCAAAACTGATAGCAAAGCAGGCAAGTTTAAATTCTGTGGAATACTCCCACTAGGTTTTGAAACCACAGGATTCTTCAGTGAGAGAAAGGAAATGGAGAAGAGCATTTTGGTTGGTGCTTTTACCTTGTGCTTTTGCTGATGGTAAAAGACTGGTTTTATATAACTCTGTGTTTGCAAGATCAGCCCCTATCCAATTATGCAGATACTAAATACAGTAAAGCACTAGAAGGCAGTTTACTGAGCTAACAGGAAATCTGTGTTTTATTAACTATGGGTCAAATTCAAAAGATCCAGTGATTCAATTCAGATAATCATCCAAAAATGTGGATTCTTATCTGGAATGTATATGAACATGAGTTGTTTGCACTCCCATTCTGCAGTTCTTTCATAACTCCCTGTTTTCTCTCCTGAAACCTCCCCAAGATTTGCCTAAGAGCCTCCTGGCTCCTCTTCTTCTCCCTAAATCTTACTTCAGTGAGAGCCTTCCAGCTTCCTATCTTTCTCTTTCTGATGATCCCACCCATGCAAAAGTATTGCATGATCCTTCTCATCTCCTGGTCAGGTTCCCAGCATTCTGTGGCTACCCCCTGCACTCTTCCTTGCTCCTATCACATCTCTCCCTTCTTGCAACACCACGTTTCTCTAGAAAGGCTCTTGCCTTTCCACTACTTTGTCCTACTCCTAACCCCTGTGAGAGTTTAGGTAAATAGACAGACATTATTTTCACATGCTAAAGATACTGTAGTATCTTGACTACTCTTATGCAAAGCGCTGCCCTCAGCAAAGCTCTCTCTCCTTTCTCACTTCCTTCATAGTGTCTTGAGGGATCAGACTCCAAGTGGCATCAGTGTGATCCCACCCATCTGTTAGCAAAACACCTACATGAGGATGTATGTCTTGCAACATGCACTGAAGTTGGCAAGGTTGGGGGCTCAGGCTGATTGATCTACAACACAAGCAAGCTCCATAACCTTCACAAGGTACGCCCTGGACTCTGTCAGCTAAATGAAGCTGCCATACGTGGGCACAGACAGGGAAGCTGTAGCTGAGATAGCCTGGCCCCAGCACATCAAGGGCTTTTTAGATGAGGACCACAACCTTGAACTCAATAGGCAACCAGGGCCTGATCCAAGCCCCACAGAGGTCAATGGGACTTCTTCCACTGATTTCAATGGGCTTTGGATCAGGCTCCTGGCACAAAGGGAAAAGGAGTGGTGTGATGTAGTTGTGCCAGTTTGTGCGGTTTAGCAGGTAATCCACTGTGTGCTGTAAGAACTGTAACTTCTGGATAGTCTTCTCCTACAGTGCATTGCATCGGTCTAGCCTGGTGATGCAATAGCTTGAATCATATAAATAGCCAGATAATAGATAGGTAGAAAGAAATAGATACCATAAATAAGCTGTTGTAATTAACTGACTAAATGATTGGGTCCTTGCTCAATCAACAGAAGACCAAGCATAGCTGGGAGCTATCACTTTGGCAGTTATAGAGGGCATATCCTTAGGTAATATCAACCGGAAGAGCACCAATGAAGTCAGTAAAGATACGCTACCTGATGACCATCATATCTGAGCACACAACCAGCACTTGGACATCAAATTTCTGGGCTTTCGTTTTGTTTGCCAAAGGTCTGCAGAGTAAGGCAAAGGTCTAGTCTTCTTTCTCAGTATTTTGTTTTAATTTCAAAATGCAAAACCTGTATGTAATAGCCTGTTAAGTAATGTGCAATTGGCCAGAGGCAACATAAGCAAGCATTCTGAGCCTGTGGATACACTTCTGGCTAGAAAGACATGGCCTTCATTTCAGCAGCAATATCGCTCTAATGGTCTTCCTGTTCTGTGTTTGTACTGTGCTTCTCACAATGGGGTCCTCGTCAATTACTAGGGCTCCTAGGCATTATGATAATACAAATAACTACTACTACTACTACTACTACTACTGATAAACTATGAGATGTAGTTGTACTTATATCTGTAGGGCCAAATTCTCATTTCAGCAACACCCGTGTAAATCTGTAGTAATTCCAATGGACTTCAACAGAGATACTCTAGAATAGGTTTACACAGGCAGAACTAAGAGTAGGTTTCAGACCACAGATGGATTATATTTGTTACGTGCAAAGGTGCATTAAAGCAATCACTTCCAACATATGAATTCTCTTCCTCGATTCCCGGGCCAGACTCTCACCTGGCTGCTTTGGGGATTTGATGAAAGTCCCTTTCACCGTCCGGCAGTGGGAATTGTCACCCCCGCAAACACCACACTTGTCATCCTGCTTCAAAGAGCCAATTTCCTTGTCACATCCAACATGCTGTCACCAAAGAGGGAGAGAAAGAGATTTAAAAAAGGTCACATATGTAGAGCCTCAAAATGCAAGGCAGGCATCACACCTCGTAGCTTGTGCTGGGCTTTCGCCACCCTCCAGTCTTACAGCAGTATGACAGCAGTGCAGATGTGTATGGCAGGGGAGGATGGTAGTGACTTTCCAGCGCAAACCCTCCCAAAAAATTCTGCCAGCTGGTGAATCATTCTCACTAGCAGTCACTCCCCACGACAAATGGGGAGATGGATCTGATATCATGTGCCCTACTTCTTTTACGGTGCTAGGGAGCTTTTAGGCTGATGTAAGCCTTCAGGGTTGTCCTGCTTCAATTCTCTGCTACAATTGACCACCACCTGGTAGCTCCAAGTCCCCCTACATCCCTCAGAAAGAGTCTATAGGGGTGAACTGTGCAGCCTTGGATGCCAACTTTGGATGGAAGTCTTAGACCATCCACCAGTATAATCAGCCACTTCTCTACTGGCACCCTTGATTCTCTGTTTATGAAAACAGTGTGACATAATAAAACAGAACTTGGAGGAAAGTATTTAACGGGCTTCCCCACATTGCTAGTTGAATGCACATGAATTGCCTCCTATATACATACATACATACATACACACACACACACACACACCCCTTCTCTACCATTGTGAGTGCCAGGGAAGCCTGGGTAAATAACAGTGTACCTAAACCTTTATTTACTCTTCACACAGTGCTCCAGTTTAGAAAGGAATTTTAGATTCCTATGGAAAAGTCTATGAAAAATGTAAAACGTTTAAGATTCCACTGAGTCCAGAAATGTTCGTGCTTGTTCTCTCTCTCTTCCTCTCATTTGAATAGAGGACAGGCAAAAACTGCCAGACCCAATGATTAGTTACATACGTACCACACACTCCCCCCGAACACAGGCACTGTATTGGTCTCTGTAGCTGCATCTGGTACCATCATGAACCACCTGGTTCATGAACACCACATCTCCTGTTTCCTCTGACTGACAAATCAGCTCACACTTCTGAGCATCTGCAGCAAAATAAACATTGAAAAACCCATGTTCATGGAAACACAATGGAGTCAATACAAAATATCTTAATAAGAGGAACTTGCTATCTTGAATTAGAATATTCTCAAAAGCCAGTCCCTTCTTGTCTCTAAGTCCCTCCTACATTTGCCATTCGGTACTCCATATTCTCTTACAACAAACTTAGGGAGGTGGATGTTAACCACAACATATTAAGATTTGACTCTGGCAGAGCAAATTAAATGATCAAAGTACATGATTGGGCAAGCTGTTTTCATACTTTGTTGAAATCTGAAATGATTGTTTATGTAGTGAAACACCAAATTCCGCCTGCAGATATGCACGTGCAAGTCCCTTTGACATCCTCACAACTGCAAACACATTGAGTCAGCTGGTACTACAGAATCACTTGATTCCTTTAATTCAATGAGAGTTGTGCATATCTGAGGACAGAATTTGTCCCACAACAGCTACAAATACAACATATCATCCAGCTGTGTAAAGCAACACAGCGTTATGAAAAGACTGTAAAATAGTGACAAAAATCCAACCTAAACAAGTGCAGACAGATAAATTTATGTTTAAAACAAACAGCAAATTCTCTCCTGCATCAAAAATCCTAATGGTGAAAGACAGTGGGGGAGATATCAAAGCACTGGTTATGGCTCCCTGATTCTGTTGGCTTGTCTTCACTGTCCCTGGCCCTGATATAAGTCAGAGCAACTTATGGGCCGCATTAACCAATACCAGTGGCACATGAAAATCAGTTTTGCTCCTCTTGCTTGCCTGGATCTAGGTGCAGAGGTTTTATTTCCCCTGCAATTATTGACAATATCACACATAATACAAAGAGCATTTTCCTGCTGTATTTCAGGTGCTTGTGATGTTCTTAGTGCTCGCAATGGAAACCCTCAGCATAGGCTTCTGTAGGTAAGGGAAAGTGATTTTGGGGAACCTGAAGGGCTGGTGATGGAATATGGAGCTTTTCTCTTTAAAGAGCACTGAGATCATACAAGCGTGAAAGATGTCACATAAAACCCAATTCAATTTTTTCTCTTTAAATGACAGCTCAGTGGGGGGGTCTTTGATAGTGTCCTTGCAATGTGAAAGGCATAATCACGTACACCTGTAGGAGCCACTACAGTAGGCAAACAGTGGCAGCAGTGTCATTCCAATAGCAAGGAAAAAAATATATACAGGTCATAAGTAACTCAGGACCAATCCCAGAACTGTCCAAAGAAAGAGCTATCCCCATTGCCATACTGGAAACCCTAACCCTATCCAAACTCTTCTGAATGGTCCCCAGGGAATGTACGCAGCCCACAAAGCAAACAGAAGTCCAGTCGATGACTACACGAGCACTGCCTGGCCGAATGGGCGGTCTCCACTCACCATCATGGTGCTCATAAGGAAGCCAGGTGTGTTTGGAGTTCTGGTGGGTATAATAAGAGTTACGCTTAGAACACTGCTGGGCACGGAAATCTTCGTAGGGTCCACGACACTCTTCAGTATTGCAGACCTGGTACTCATAAATGGCACCTGGGCAATGGCGCCCACCATAGGCCGGACTAGAAAATAAATAGGGGGATAAAGACTTTTGAAACTATTTCAGAAAGGGGTACTCAGACCTGACGCAGCACAGTTCTACTTGGGATCGTGTGTGAGGGAGGCTGTCATGACTGCCTCTCTGAAGCCTGGATGTCCTAGTACAATGGCATGAGGTCCCATGAAAACTTTAACTCTAGAAACACTGTCCACAGGTCTCTGTGAAATACTTTTTTCTCTTCACTTGACCGACTTTCCCCACAATCCAGTCCAGACTACCATCATGTTAAAGGACAAACACATGTTTGCACAGAAAGACTCATTTATATTAGGTTAGTCATTTAAAGCTCCAAAGTAACAGTGAAAGCTGGTGAGCCCACAATCCATACCTATCACTACCAACTTTGTGCTACTTTGACAGTCCATGTGAGCACACATGCCTCACAGGTTAGGATTCTTATTCCCTGACAGCATATAAGAGCAATGAAGTGGTACAAAGTGCACGTGTATTGCCATCACTGCTAGCTGCTATCACCAGGTCACTGAGCCAAGAAGCTGGGTTTGATCCATTTGGAGCCCATCTGCCTTGACAGTGCTTCTTTGTTGTTAGTGCTCCTCTGGGTTAAAGGAAGGTGACCAGCTCAGTTTGATTACGTCAAGCTTCAATCCTATTAGGTGCATGTGGAGAGAAGGAGTTAAACGAATTGTAGCTCAGCGTTTAAATTTAGGGATTACAGCTGGGATTTTCAAAGGAGCCTAAGGGAGTAGGATAAACAAATCCTATGGGAGTTAAGAGCCTAATTCCCTCAGGCTCCTTTGACAATCCCATCTTACATATCTGATCATAAGAAATGCCCATGATTTATAGCAACCAAAGTGAAGAAAGGATGAACAAGCATATCCCTAAAGTTTGCTAGGCTCTGAGAAGGAGAGTTCCCTTTAATGCTCTGACACTCAGTGCTGTGGTGCCTAGGCATGGCCCTTCCTCTCTCCAGCTTACACTCAACTGTCCAGAACAACACTCTCGCCTTCCTTGTGACTGAGCTACTGGAGGAAGAAGGAGGAGGCCCTTGTTCTCTGCCACTTTCAATACGGCAAGGACTAAGAGAATTAGCAGAAGGCCAAACTTACGGTGGGTTGTTGCAGTTCCTGCTGCGGGAGCGCACCCCACCCCCACATGTCCTGGAGCAGGAGCCAAATTTGGACCAGGAACTCCAGCTGCCATCCTGGCTGTAAGGCTGCTCTGAAGTCTTCCAGATGCAGTGACCCTTGAAACACCACTGGAACAGGAGAAGAAACAGGGGTTACCGGAACACCTGCCTCTTCATAACTGTCCAGTGTTAGTGAGGAGAGAGATTCTATAGCCACAGGGGCACCCAGCTTAACAACATGGTTTGGAATCTAGGTCTCCCACTCCTATTGGTCAGATGGACATGACAGACAGTGGTGACCGTGAAGTCATGAAACCTTAAAGTAGTAAAGAAAGGTCTCGGGGGCCTGTGGTGAGGAGTGGACTAATGAACTAGCCTATCACCTCCAGAGAGCCAAATTCAAAACCTGACATAGGTCACCAGTGAAAGTGAGCTGGGTTTGGTGGTTTCATCCTAGTTCCCATTTGTTCACATCACATTAGGTAAAACTTCTGCTCAGAAGACAGCTAGGAATGGATTGGCAGGGTTCACTGCACAGGTACAGCTCTCTGTGTCCCAGGACCAATATAGCAACGGACATCACAGATCAGGACTGAGGTGCATTGGCAGAGCTTGCACAGCATTTGCCTCTATTCTGCTTGGTTCTCACATGTGCAACAAACTTCTCACTTTCACAAACACAAAATTCAGTAACAAATGTTATAACAAAATCTCCCATAAAACAGAGACTTGTCTCCATGAAAATTGCCTGGGTCCAGAACCTCAGCTACAGCCAGAAAGCACATAGCTCAGTTCAGAAAGAGGTGCAAAGGCTGCTCTAAGTTACAGTTACCAATGGTTCTAAGGGGCACATACAGCACCAGGAGCACTGGAGGAATATAGAGATGTCCTAGCCATGCCTCCTTTCGCTCAGCCACACTCATTATGCTGGCACCCTGGGGCTGGTTGTGCTAGCTACGTGCCCAGATTACAACAGTGATGTAGCAGCACAGCACCTCAGGACCTGAGCCATAGTTTTGTTGACTTTGGTTTTGGGCTTGATACACTGCATCTAATTATTGCTGACCGCAGGGTGTATACCACAGATCCTGCAGCGTGAATGGCACGTGTTCCTCAGCTTCGCATTTGAACAGACAGTGAAGCAATCCAAATCCAGTGGCTTTGCCACAAGAGCATAGAATTACTCTGTGGCCAGGACTAATAGTCTATAATGCTTCAGAGGAACATTGTCAAGCAGTTGAGGCTCAAAATTTGACTTTCCTTAGAACTGCTACAAACTGATGAAGAATATCCTCTAGTTGGTAAATATATAGGGCCAGATCCTCAGCTGGAGTAAAACAGCATAATTCAACTGAAGTCAATATAATGATTTACATCAGCTGAGGGTCTTGCATCTGGTTTGTTTTGGGGTTTTGTTTTGTTTTGTTTTGTTTTAAATCATCTCTTTGTATCTGAGAAACTGAAAAACACAATGGCCACTGTGTTGCATCTGAAGAAGTGAGGTTTTTACCCACGAAAGTTTATGCCCAAATAAATCTGTTAAGTCTTTAAGGTGCCACCAGACTCCTTGTTGTTTTTGTAGATACAGACTAACACGGCTACCCCCTGATACTTGATACAATGGCCACTGTTTATTCATGACAATATCCTATGTTTGCCCCACTGCTCTAGAGACAAAGGCAGAAAGTGCAGGAGGACAAGTTCAAGTTTGTTACCTGTGAATGCACAAACCTTGCTAGAAGCTGTTGAATGCACAAACACACATCATTAGATGATTCACATGCAAGAGATGCCCTTTAAGATCCTTTTTTATGTAAACTGTTTTTTGGGTTTGTGGCTTGGCTTTCCCTCAACTGTTAACTTTCTATCTGTTCAGAAACTCCAGCATGCACTGCACTGATGATGTCAATAACCCCTGTCATTAGTGCTGTAGTCTGCATATGAGGCAGGATAACTGTGTTTGCATTCAATATTCAGCAACTTTCTACATTTTCTGGATTTTTACTTTTGAGTTCTTTAGGATATCCAATAAGAATATTCAGCCAAAGCGCTTCCTTGGCCCTTCTGCAGGCAAAACTCTTGTTGAAATCAGTGGGAATTTTGCTACAGTAAAAACTGAGTATGAATTTCAGTATCTGATCCTTTAAGGAGAAAATGTTATTTTGAATAGAAAATGACTCGCAGGGATGATTTAGTTGGGGATTGGTCCTGCTTTGAGCAGGGGATTGTACTAGATGACCTCCTGAGGTCTCTTCCAACCCTAATCTTCTATGATTCTATGACTTGCCTTATCTTGAAGGCATTTGGTAACTTATAAAAAAGTTGGCTTGCTTCTTGACAAATCATGTCCAAAAATATTTGCCAAACTGAAAAGGTTCCAACCACTAGGAAAAGGAATGTTAGGAGGCAATAAAATACGGATAATAAAACAAATAAGCATTTTAGCAGGATTGGCTATATTCCTAGCTCTGCCACTAGACAGTTGTATGACCTTAGGTGAGTCACTTCATCTCAGTTTCCTCTGCAATCCTTTGTCTTTCCTCTCTATTTAGATTGTTAAGTTCCTCGGACAAGGACTGTCTCTTAGTCTGTGTCTGTACAGCGCCTGGGCACAATGGACCCCTGATCAGTATGTTCTACTGTAATAATAATAAATAATTTGATACAGTGCACAGGCTTTCACATCTAGTCAGCCAATTCAAATCCAGCCCAGGTAGAGACATGGAGCTGTCTCTACAAGGGCCTTTTCTTAAATGGGTTGGTCGTCTCAGTCCAGATCCCAGTGGACAAGGATTCATAGCCCCAAACCACCACCACAACTGGCATTAACTAGACCAGGGGTTGGCAACCTTTCAGAAGTGGTGTGCCAAGTCTTCATTTATTCACTCTAATTTAAGGTTTCACGTGCCAGTAATACATTTTAACGTTTTTAGAAGGTCTCTTTCTATAAGTCTATAATATATAACTAAACTATTGTTGTATGTAAAGTAAATAAGGTTTTTAAAATGTTTAAGAAGCTTCATTTAAAATTAAATTAAAATGCAGAGCCATAGATTGCCTACCCCTGAACTAGACCCTTTTTGGCAGCCACAGGAGAGAGGACGGGAAATGAACAGGTCTGGAGACTAAACTATCTTTCACCTCTAGAAGCGACACAGCTCATGGTCAGCGTTGAGAAACACTGGCAGGATGATGCCACTGCTACCCATGCTATCCCCGTTGTGTGAATAAACCATGGATTTCAGTCTCCAGACGTTTCAGTTTCGGCACCTTTCACCACCATTATATGTAACGTGCACAGACACATTAACAACCTGATTTTAGAAGTTCTAGACAGGGCTCATTTAAGGACAAGCCGTTCAGTAAGGCAATATCTTGTGTGAGATCATTGTGACTTATTTTAAAGTTATTAGAAATTGCTCATTATTTTAAACACGTCCATCCATTGTGAAAAAATTTCATTCTCAAATGTTGGTATGATGTGGAATAGGAAGCTTCATCCTACAACATCTAAACATTTTATATCCAGATTCCCCCTCCACCTCCCTTCAAATAAGTCTATTTTGGGGGCAGCATCTTCAAAATGCAAAGTTTTCTGCTGTCATTGCCTCTGGGACCTTATGTCTGAGTCCCAAGCTCCAGTTGCTTTTCTGACTCATTGGCACTTGCATACTGTGGTAATGAACATTATAGGAAACCCTGAAGTAGACAGATCCTGTGATGAAGTCATAATCATGAATTTATGACATCACAGCCTGTTGCCATGGCATTAACTGTAACATCACAAAGTTAGCAAACAGTGCGGCTTCACTTTAGAACCGAGCAGCAGGAGCAGATGGTCTGTAAGGAAGAAAAGCCCTTGTCTGAACATAGATGTATTGGATAACTAGGGAAAAAACAACAATAACTGTACTTCTTTAAGTGAGGAAAATGTTGAATGCACATAAGTGGAAATGATTATGACTGAGTTATTATACAGTAATCCTTAGCATGGACGCTTCTCTCAAAGGCTCACTGTTGTCTCTAAAGGAATGGGCCATTCCAGTCTTTCTGAATAAAACATATGGTACAGAGCAGATGTAAAAAAGAGATATGCTTTTCAAAATGCATGAGACTATAGTTCCTCTTTTCCCCAGGCCTGTAATTTAAATATGACTTACAATTTTCTTACAGCATACGGTGTACGTTCAGTGTGTGCACGTGCTTGGATCTGTGTGAGTTAGTGTGTGCACTCGTAAGTAAATATCTGTGCATGTATCAGTGCATTTGCATGCCTTGGCATGTATGTGCATGTACATTTTTGAATGTACCATTATGATGAGGGACAGTCATGTCTATTTCCCAGTAATAGTGAATCCAGTCTGTATCCTGCCCACTATCACAGGTACCTTGCCTGATGAACATTCGGTCCCATCCAAGGGGGGCCCTTTCTTGGTTTTGCAGAAGTAAGGGTTATCTGGATGGCTGCACCACAGCTGCTTGCAAGGGTCAAAGGTTCTGAACTGTGAAGCAAACAAGAGCCCTGCTGTTATTTTAATGGGTAGATAATCTAACAGCCTCATCCACTCCCAACCTGAAATAATGAGCATGTGAGAGAGAGAGAGCAGGTAGAGTCAAGAACTCTGAACCTTTCCCATTGCAGAGACTCGGACCCCAGGGAGGCAGAAGCAACTTCATGAAATTAGTTTTGAAGTGGAGCTGAGAGCGTCTCTTGTTTCAAACAACTGTTTTCAACCCACTTGGACCCCTTCCCTCTCCTACAGTCTGAATGTGGACAATCCTAGCTCCTTCGTTTTGAAGTCACTTTTCTAACCCCCAGTCCAGAAATTTGTTGCAGCTCTTCCATCAGGGCAAACAGAAGATGCAGTCATCCTCCAGGGTGCTATCACTTCTGATCCAATCTGGCGAACGGGTGGGAAAGAAAAAGACTGGAGCCAGTCCCTCCACCCAAATCCTCTTGGTGGCTAAATAAACCACGCCAGACAATGACCAGAGACATCGCAAGATGCTACCAAACCCCGGACTATTTCACACTTGGCCCACAGAATCACTACGCACCCCCCCCCCCGCTGCCTCCTTAGCACACGCTATCACTGAGGGGGACTTCCTTTCATTCTACAGCAAGAGAAAGAGAAAAAATCCAGATCCTATTAATAGGAGCAATACTCACAGCTGTGCATGTTTTGTAACCCACACCGAAGTCAAAGCGGCATTGTTCATCCATAGAGTAATTGATTCCCGGGAGCTCTGGTAACTTGGGCCATTCATGCTCAAAGGGATCGTCTAGCAGGCAGTCATAGGAACTGGAGTGACATCAGGTAAAGACAAAGTTGGGTTGAATGTTGCAAAATTTACTCTCTTTCTCCACACCTTTCTTCTTTATTGTTTTGTGGTTTTACCTATCTATTTCCCTGACCCCCCTGCATTAAGATATCTTTACTCTCTTGACTATCCCCCACAACCCTTACATTAGCCACCACCACCATGTGCATTTTTCCATCAGCTAGGAGAGGATGATGCATGGCCTCCACCAAAGCCACTTCACAGGCTGGGAGCAGCACCCTCCTAGAAAAAAATTGTCTCCGCTACAACAGCTCTGGTGGTGTTCATCATCACTCGCTGACAACTCCTCCCTTGGAGTGAAGAACCAGCAAGTTCACTACCAGGTGCCTAACTGTCACTGTCAAGGAAAAACTCTACATTAGCAATAGGTGCTGTTGTCACAACACATTCAAGGTGATCAGAAGATTCCAGTCCAGGATTTATTGCTACTTCTCCTGCCCAAAATAAACAGGTTGAAATGCAACCAAATCCTGGCTAGATTCAGCTGGTTATAAATCTGTCCCTCTGGTAATTCTTTTTCAATTTTACTTCAAACAAATGCACAACTTACTGGGGTGTTACACTCTCTGCAAGATGCAGAACACTGGCCAGTCTAAAGGATAGGCAGGGGCATTGCAGATAGAAACATGCGAACTGCTCAACTCAAACTGCAAAATTACTTAATATCAGCTTTGATGTTTCCTCAAAATAGCAATGATTCACTTGAAGTGTTTGTGTGTGTAACTTTTTGTGAACTTCAGCTTCAGTGATATCTGCATCTTTTTTCAGGCTACTATTTGCACAGTCCGTTGAGTAAGAACCTGATTTGTTAAGGCAGGTCACGTGGAGAAGGTCACATATTTTTCTAGTGTGTTTCTGAATGGCAAGACCTATCCCAGGTGATCGTAAGGGTCATTTCACCAAAAGTCACTTTCACATAAACATTTTTCAATGAAGATATGAACATGATCTTTGGAGAAGCCCAGGGGCTCTCCCTTCAATATGTTTTTTCATGTATTGAGTATGGTATGTTCTGAGCCTATTCAGCAATGATCATCAGTCCATAGCACAAAATTAACAGAGGCTTGTCAGTGCAATTCATTATATCACTAGAAGAAGGGGAGAATTAACCGGGAAGCTAAAGCAAGCACTATCTTTCAAGGTCGGGGTTCAGAAACCAGAGTTAAGGCCCTAAGACAAAGTTTATATTGTGTCTGCTGCACAAGATTCTTTTTGGTTTTGCTTTCCTTATTCAAATGTATCTTTGCAATAAGATGCTTCCACTCTCATTCTTCCATGCATACGCCAGCTCATACAAATGCATGCAATCATTCATTTGTACAATAAAAACATAGACTAGCTAGTCTAAATCATAGTTGTTGAAATTGACCTACTGTATGTATCGGTTCAACTCCTGCTTGCTGCATCGGGACCAATGGTAACGGTGGAATGCAGCTTGCACCAGTGGTGCCATAATGCTCCCCATGCTGGTCTCATCTGCACACCGGTTCCCCTGGCCATCATGTTCCATACCTAACCTGTTAAAAAAGCCTATGAGTTGTGTTCCAAAGGGACATGCCAGATAGACAGTTATCAGTAGCATTTTGAATAAGGACATTTCCTCTAAAAGCCTCTATTTAACTGGATGAGGAAGGAGGCATATTCACTGTGTCTCTTCACTGGTTGGACCAATAGTTGCCACTTTTCCAGCATTCCATGCAATTCCAGCACCAGGTCTGCACAGAGACAGAGCAGGAATAAAATGCAAGGAACTGAACTTACCAGCTATGGCTATTAGAACTATGAGCCGGCCTCTAGGATATGGCTCAGGCTCAACTCAGGGGCATAAGAAAAGTCTTTGTCCAAGACAGGAACTTATAGAAGAGGCTTCTAAATTTTTCACGGCTGAGATCCTGAGTAGTGATGTGCTAGAAATTCAAGGATTGCAGACACTACAGGTCCTAGCAGATAATGCTCCATTTTGATCCTAACAGCCCCTTCAGAGTTAAATAAGGAACATTTTTTGATGGAACATGTACTGTCTGCCTGCTACACACCAATTCTAAATGTGAGCACAGGCACAGACCTTGTTGCAGAACTTTATTGGTCACATTTGGCCTGTGGGCTTCAGTCTGGGCATTTTTCCTTTAGAGGAACTTCAGAATGCTGACTTGAGAAAAACTCAACCGTCTGAAACCCAGAAAATGCGAAGTTAAGATTGCCCATGAAACTTAACACACTGATTGCAGCTGGAGCGTATGTAAACAATTCCCATTGGCTACTGCCAGGTCCAGGGGAGCAGAGGGTAAGTGGCACAGATTTTTTTTTTTAAATTTTATCCTCTAATAGTGCTATATGGAATCGCGTGAGAGACACTGAATGGATATATAAAAGGAGGTGAAGAGGTTGTACATTTCTGGGGTTGGCAAAGTAAAGATATGTGTGTTAACGGGGCACATTGGCGCATTGCTGAAAGACGGAAGAGTTAAGGTTCCATAGGCAACTTTGACTCTCCATTTCCTGGTTTTCAGAAGTTTGAGTTTTGCTCAAGTCAGCATTCTGCAAGATGACATACCACCAAGCAACCGTAACTCTGCATTAATGTACGTTGATTGTTTTTTGCCATTGAATACATATTCATACACCCATTAGCATTCCTGAGAGAACAGAAGAACAGAAATGAGATGGAAGAGGTCTATTCGTATCAAGATTGTTCACTACAATATTTTACAGAATGTTTGTCCAGTCTAGTTTGAAATTATTCAAGCAATAGGGCTTTCTATCACTTTGTCCAGAGCCTAGTGTTTCTCACTTTTGGAAATATTTCCTTCTGTAGACACCAAATATTGCTATTCTTGATTCCATCCCATTATTCCCTCTTACAGCCCCTTGAATCACTCTGTTCTCGACTGAGAGGCTGTTGTACCCACAGGAGAAGCAGTCAGACAACCTGGGGGCACTTGTACATACCAGAATGTGTCTGGTAATTAAAGGTCTTCGGAGGTTATGATTTACATCTATACATGAGTAGTAGGTGAGATTTTATGTTTCTGCCCACTTTACAGCACCTCCACCTACAGTTCATGTTTAGAAACAAAACCCAACATCCAAAGACATCCAATTTCCAGACTCATTCTGGTACCAAGTTGACAGATTCTAAGATATGCAGATATGTAGACTGTAAACTCTAAGGCAGAGATTGCCTTTGAGTTGCTTGCTGCACTTACTATACTACAAAGAGATTTATTCACTCCTGTATTTGCCCGTTTTAGCAGCCGTGTTAGTAACTTGGAGGGCCATTATTTCATCACATCACAACTTTTCATACATCAGCAAGTCCACTGCACATGGCAATGCTGAGCCTGGGGGGACTAAACACCCTGCTGAGCCACCGTGCAATGATGAAAAAAAAAAAAAAGATGAAATGTCCAACTGTCTCCTCCAATGACTTACACATGGCCGGTCTCGTGGGCAACCACAAATGCTGAGGAGAATCCATCCTCATGGTTGAGAGTGCAACTGCGTAGAGGGTGGCACATACCAGTGACAGGAGCATAACCTGGAGCGAGACAGAAGACAAAGCAAGAGAAAGGAGCTGGGGTGGTCCATGAGAAGGGAAAAACCACAAGCTAGAGCCATTCCAAATGTATTTCATGCCCAGCTCCCTGCTGAGGGACACGGACTCCACAGCTGCCTGGGAATATAAATGAAGCCTATCATATGTTCCACCAGCTCATAGCTCACAGAGGGAAACGGGCTTGGAGGGTATTAGATTTACACACTGCTTGAACCTTGCCTTGCCACCTGCAATAACTGTGTTGCATTCATTCCTGACTCATTCTCACACTAAAGGAACAGCGAACATTGTCCGTATCTTAAACAAATGCACCAGCAACTGCTATAATCCAACGGCCACCTGTTCAGATGGATTGAAAACATATTTGACAGCCTCCTCGCCCCTTTCTGCACCTATTCACATCTCTGACTGCATGTCTGACTTGCCAGCTCCTTCACAGATTAATCTCATAATAGTTTCCTTGTAATTTTCCTCAGAAGCTTGTTGCACTAGGTGGCAGAAGGGACTGCTCATGGGTTACAGAGTCTTCCACCCTTAGATTGCTGTTTCGACTCTAATCCAATCCACAGTTCCTGAAAACTGTAATCATTTGATGGCTGCTTGATAATCTATGTCAGTGGCTCTCAACCTTTACAGACTACTGTACCCCTTTCAGGAGTCTGATTTGTCTTGCATACCCCCAAGTTTCACCTCACTTAAAAACTACTTGCTTACAAAATCAGACATAAAAATACAGACGTGTCACAGCACACTATTACTGAAAAATGGCGTACTTTCTCATTTTTACCATATAATTATAAAATAAATCAATTGGAATATAAATATTGTACTTACATTTCAGTGTATAGTATATAGAGCAGTATAAACAAGTCATTTAGTTTGTACTGACTTCACTAGCACATTTTATGTAGCCTATTGTAAATCTAGGCAAATATCTAGATGAGTTGATGTACCCCCTGGAAGACCTCTGCATACCCCCACGGGGACATGTAGCCCTGGTTGAGAACTACTGGCCTATGTGAAATGGACTGGCAGTCTCAGCCCAGTTTATAGTAGAGAGGTGGACACCAATTGACAATCTCATGAAACAAAAACTTAATCAGCCTGGAAGCCAATCTACCTTCACAGCTTTTCCAGGTCAACGAGAGGGGTGGTGTGGAGCAGCCTGTACGCTGCAGCTGTCAGCACAATGGCTATTCTCTGTGGCAACTTTCATCAGCACTAAATTTAAAAAAAAATCCCTCTGACCCTGGAATGCTCCCTGGCATTTCAGGCTCTTTTGGGGCAATGAACAAATGGAGAGAACTAATCAAGGATGAGTGGGAAGTTCTCCCCTGTCCCTCTCACAAGTTGATCTAATTTGCACTAGCTATTCAGCAGTGAGTGATAGTATCTGGAGCACTGCAACAGCAGGCAAAACTAAGAGGGCAACATGTCAGGTAGGTGATAAGAGGGGAAAACAAACACTACCAAGAAAGAAACTTAAGCCAAGGAGTTTACCAAATACCTCAACTGGTCAGTACCCACTGGGACATGGACATGGTTTCCGGTGAGGTCATCTTGGCTGCCAGTGCCAAGAACAGGCTAATATTACACTTACATACCCAAACATTCCTAATATTTTCCATTCCATAATGGTAATGCATCTTGACTAACCAGACTGCATGTGCAGAATGGCACCATTGTTCAATTTAACCCCATCTCCTCCTACAGGCAGCAGACCTCCTATAGGCGCTGTGCTCTAACGACTGTTTCAGCCTGACTGACTCCCTCCCCTGGCTGGTATCCCTATTTTGAAGATTGACATTATGCTGCCGCTTTTCCAGGAAGCTTGTGACTGCAGTGACTTCACTGTACTTTGTATCTTCCAGGCCATTTGTTCCCCAGAAACCCAGTGGTGGTGGAATAACTAATATTAATTACTCCGGAACAAGGTGGAGGCAGAAGGATGTGAGTGGAAGTGAATCTAATTCATAAACTGAATGAATGAGTGGATCAGCACTTTGTACAGCTGGCCCAGGATGATAAAATAATAAGCAAAAGTGAACAGTTTCCTGAAGACATCAGTAGTTGACTCCATGGACACCCTGATAGGACTGAATGCCTGCGTTAAAGGCAGTTGTTAAGAAAAATGGAGTTCAATTAAATCGTTGTGTAATTCTTTACACTTGTGCTCTGTGTCTGCCTGTTTACCTCATGCTACAAGGAGTTTCCAAGACCAGCAACTATGTTCCAGTATTCCCATAGTAATGGTCCGTTACAAGTAAGGTAGTTAACTGGGCAAACACGGAACTGGACAAGACATGACTTCTCAGCTCCTACAGAGACAATGGATTGGGGTTCCGGCCATGAGAGTCATTTTTGTAAATAGGGATTTCAAGGAGGTAAATAAGCAGGGCCCTTCCAGGGATCTTCTGGAAATGTAGGTTGAGAGAGTCATAGAAGCTACATATTTGGGGCGAGGGCCAAGGGTGTAATACACCTTTAGGTGCTCCATGGTTGGTAGCCTAGCAGCCACCGTTGTTAAACAGGGATTTGGGACAGGGAAAAAAGAAGCCTCCCTGAAATAGTCTGAAGGTGGCAGCTCAAAGACTGAGCCACATGGAGCCCAGAAGAGACTAGGGAAGAGGAGAGGAGGGAGGAACGACAAGAGACCATGCTGTCTTATTGGGCTGTTCTGGGTCAGATACAGCCACTTATGGCCACACTGCTGGGCACACTAGAATTACTGCAATACAATCCCCAGGCCATTAAAGAGAAATCAGATAGTCGAAGATGGGGAGCAGGACAGGATCTATTGGGGCTTTGACTGGTAGAAACAACATAAATACACTTCAGGAGGACAACAAGGGGGGCATATAGCTGGCGAATATGCAGCAGTCTCCCAAACAGCTGATTTCTAATCATTCCTTAAGAAGGAGAATTCAATAATGATACAAATAGGCACCAGTCTATCAAATGATTACTCCTGACTTTCAATCACTCTTATTTAAGCGCCCTCAGGGTGCAATTGCAGAAGAAACACTATGGCCAATTCTGGTAGCTACCTCTGACTCTGGCTTAATAGTGTGCACCTTCTGAGATGCATGTGCACACAGAGTATGTGCCATGTTATGTATGTTTATTGAGAGACTGGATTGAGTACTATTTGGTGAATATGTTATTTGGCAATTTTGTCGGTTTTCAACAAATAATTTTTAATGATATTCAACCAGCTCAATAACCGCTGTAATACTACTCATCAATTAAATTGTTTGCTAAAAAAACCAGCAATTTTAAGTGAATAATTAGTTTGAATATTTTTTCTGACATTCAGCCAATTGTCCTTAGAAACAGAATGTATATTTTCTATAGAGCCTGCTTACTCTGGAATTTTCAAAGGATCATAAGTTTCTTAAAATACCATTTTTCTTTTTTTTTTCAACCCAACCGAAGTCAAGTTCTTAACAATGTAGCCTTCTCTTTGAACAAGTATGGTGAGAATTTTTTAACATGGGAAATGTGTGTTCACCCTCTCCAAACACAAATGGCTAAAGGGACTTTATTCAAACTCAAACTTTTACTCAAACTTTCAGACCAAAAAATACTATCTTCAGAAAAAGACCAATGCACAATTTTTGAGAGCTTAACGAAATCATCTGCTCTAGGTGAGGTGGTGGTCAAAATGGCAAGCAAGATGTGGCAGGCTGAATCAAGAAAAAGACAGAGTAATGTTGAAAGTACAAGAATCCCATTGTATGGGCCACACCTTAAATACTGGGTTCAGTTCTGGCCAAACCTTTTAAATAAATATATAGAAATGGTCCCAAGAGGGTCAACAAAAATGATTAGACCCATGGAAAGTTTTTCTATATGAGGAGAGATTGAATAGATTTTGTTTAGAGTTCAATACTGAATGGAAGGTCCATTTACTGAAAGGAAGGTCCAATTACTCTCTCAAAACAGAAGACCACCAATGAAGGAGGCTACCCAATGAATTAAAAGGACAATCCATTTGAAAATGATAAAAAAAATTACTCAAAAAATGCCTGTGAGCCTCACTGGCAAAAGGTTTTATTGAGGCAAAAAGCACAGTAGGATGCAAGATATGATGAGATATTTATATGGATAATAAAAATGTCCTAAGTTATATCAGCTAGCATTACAAAATATTCAGTAACGTAAATGATCCTGTTTCCAGACACATGCTAACCACTAACTGGATTTAGCAAGAAACTTCCTCCAACTGCCTGTTATCAAATTATTGCCCATTATTGAGGGTTTACTCCTTCCTGTGGCACATCTGGTGCTGGTCACTGTCAGAGGAAGCTACCAGCTTAGATGAACTATTAGTCTAACCCAGTATTATAATTCCTATGTTCAGACAAAGACCAGGCATGGAAAATTTCAAACCAATAGATTAATGCTTTGGAAAATTATGGGCATAGGAAAACAGGATGCTATAATGGACACAGTTTCAACCTTAACTATAGTGGCTTCAGTGTGTACCTGCTACAGAGGGAGGGAGGGAATCTTATTTTGTTTCAGTTTAAACATTCATTTTTTTCTTCAGTTTCAATGTGCGCTTGAGTGTGTTTCTGAAAATGATCAACTTGATTCCCCTGATTCTGACACCTTGTGGGACAATTTCAAGAATAAGACACTAGCTACTGCCAAGGATGTCTTTGGAATAACAAAGGAAAAACACCTTGACTGGTTCACAGGGTCTGAACATCTGCTGCTCCCACTCATAGAAAAGAAGAAGCAAGATCACTTAACTTTACTTCAACTACCAACTAGGTCCAGAACTCTTATGTTTAAAGAGGCTAAGACTGCGGTCCAGAAAGCCACCAGAGAATGTGCCCAGAAGTATTAGCAAGACCTGTGCAAAAAGATTCAGATCTGCTTAGAAAGAGGGGACCTTTGTGGTACCTATGATGGAATCAAAGAGGCACTTGGTTCAATTTGTAAAAAGACTGCAAACCTGAAAGTGAAAGATGATAACCATCCTGACAGATAGGCAAGAACAACTTGTCTGTTTATCAGGGTTGTGTCCTCAGTACCTTCCTTTACGGCTGTGAAAACTGGGTCACATACTCCGAAGAGGAGCAGAGACCGAACAGCTTCCACCTTTGATGTCTCCGAAAAATCCTTGCAGTCACTTGGGACCAACGGATCACTAACAACAAGATCCTTGAGAGAACTGGCCTACAGTCTATGCAGACTACACTGGACACAGACTTCACTGGCTGGGACACGAGGAACGTATGCCTCAAGATCATCTGCCAAAATCTGTGCTCTATGGCCAACTCAAGAACTACTCGCAATGCAGAGGAAGGTCAAAACTTTGATATAGCGACAAGGGCAAGCAAGGCCTCAAGAAATTCAGCATTCCCACTGACAACTGGGAGAACCCGGCCTCCTGCTCAGTCTGGAGAAGCCAGGTCAAGGCTGGTGCAGTCATCATGGAGAGCCATAAGAGACCCCAGCCTGAAGCCTGCAGGCGTGCCAGGAAGCAGAGTGTGCTCCAACCAGCAAATGGATCTGTAGCCACTGTGGGAAGGTCTGCCGCTCACGCAATGGGCTCTTCTCCCACACTACTGTTAAGCACCATTGACTGACTGACTGACAGAGCCATATTTCCTTTCGTCTGTCAAGATATTGGATGGCCACATAGTCCATATATTTAAGCTAATTCAGATACTTGTAATTTGTTTTATTGGGTTGGACTTCCCCATGCGATGGTTCTAGACTCTGAGGTCAATGGTTCAGTGCTGTTCCCTGCAATTTGAGCCAGCCATGCTGCTGCATTCTCTAAGCTGTATTCTGGCACCCATCTGCTCACTCAAAAATACTATGTGAAGAACTGAATGATCTATGGATGTCTACTGCAATTAATCTTTGAATTCACTGGTCCTAGGAAATTAAGAGGAGATATTCCAATGTGAAGTCTGTCAGTTAAGCACACAGATCCTATTGTTTGTTAGTTTGAACTATGTACTAGACTAAAGCACTCTGCTTTGGAACAGAGTTCTATGGGCTTGCGAGTTCTGCAGTCTTTTATGTGGATGAAGAGCAAGGGTGGACCTGTTATCAGCTAAAGACTGATTCTTGGAAGAGCTAACAGAGGCTAGCTCAAGATTCTTTTCCTGTCCCTCATCCTTCCCACACATACAAGAATGACTCAAGCCAAAAATGAATGTGTTTTTATGCAATGTTCCAGTTACTGGTGTGATTCATTATCTTCATCAAAAATCTCAGACATTGTCACCACAGTCTGGAAGTAGTCGTGTGAAGATGATGGTATTAAAAAAAATGGAACATGCTAAGACAGAGAGAGTAATTAACCCTCATATGGCCACAGAAGCCCGGCCACAGACATTCATTTTTCAAAATGAAAACGAAATGCCAGAAGGCACTTCATCAAATTCACTGATATCTGAGCTTCTGAGTTCCTATGCACAGTACAATCTCAGCCTCTAAGGTCAGAGGGCCAACAGGAGCATCGGAATTGCAAGGGTAGAAGGCTTTTATGGGTTCATGGAATGTTCCCATTCTCAGTTCTATGGTGACCAAGCAACTGGCCCTTTTAAAATCAGATTTTAAAATATTTTGTGTGCAGAGGTCCTCCCACTGGGCACAATGAGCAAAGCTGAAGTTTTATGCTTTCTTTACATTGTTGGGTTTTTGTTTTGGTTTTTTTGCAGTACCTGGAACATTATTGATATGTAAGTGTCTAACGTCCAACATAGTCATTGCTGGGTTTGTGATGATGGGGAGAGCCACATGATGAACTGACAGCCCAGTGTGAAGGTTTCAGCTCTCTCGAGACACATAGCAAGATTTATGTGCAGTGCTGGGGAGGAGCTGGTGGTTCTGGTACATGTAGGTACTGATGACATAGGGAAAGGTAGGAGAGAGATCCTGGAGGGCAAATTTAGGCTGCTAGGTAAGAGATTAAAATCCAGGACCTCCATAGCAGCTTTCTCTGAAATGCTTCCAGTTCCATGCGCAGGCCAGTTAAACAGGCAGAACTGCAGGGTCTCAATGCATAGATGAAATGGCGGTGTAGGGAAGGATAGGTTTCAGTTTATTAGGAACTGAAGAACCTTTTGGGAAAGACAGAGTCTTTACAGGAAGGATTGACTCTACCTAAACCGAAATGGAACCAGATTGCTGGCATGTTAAAAACATTGTACAGCAGTTTTTAAACTAGGGTTGGGGAAAGCTGACAGATGAGGAGGAGCACATGGTTTGGACAGGGACATCCCTTAGGGGAGGATCTATTAACAGGGATTCTCTATATTCTAGTAAAGAAGAGAGAATAGAAGTTGATAAAATAGGAGGTAGGAGCTGAAGAGAAACAGTCAAATGAAAAAAAGAAGTACCATTCAATTACATCACATGACGGCGGACAACTAAATATTGACAAATTTTATAACTGCTTGTATACAAATGCTAGGAGTCTAAGATGGGTGAACTTCAGTGCCTGGTATTAAATGAGGATATTGATATAATAGGCATCACGGAAACTTGGTGGAACCATAATAATCAATGAGACACAGTAATATCAGGGTAAAAAATATACAGGAATGACAGAGTAGATCATGCTGGTGGAGGAGTGACACTTTTTGTGAAAGAAAGCATAGAGTCAAATATAGTAAAAATCTTAAATGAATCAAACTGTCCTATAGAATCTCTATGGATTGAAATTCCATGCTTGAATAATAAGCGTATAGGAGTAGGAATATACTACAGTAACTCCTCGCTTAACGTTGTAGTTATGTTCCTGAAAAATGCGACTTTAAGCGAAACGATGTTAAACGCATCCAATTTCCTCATAAGAATTAATGTAAATGGGGGGGGAGGGGTTAGGTTCCAGGGAAATTTTTTTCACCAGACAAAAAATACTATATATTATATAGATATACACACAGTATACGTTTTAAACAAACAATTTAATACTGTTCCCAGCTATGATGATTGTGAAGCTTGGTTGAGGAGGTGAAGTTAGAGGGTGGAAGAGGGAGGGATATTTCCCAGGGAATGCCTTGCTGCTAAATGATGAACTAGCACTTGGCTGAGCCCTCAAGGGTTAACATGTTGTTGTTATTGTAGCCTCTCACACAAGGCAGCAGGAACACGAGGGAGGGAAGACAGCATAGCAGACAGAGACAGACACACACCTTGTATGTGGGAGAGAGAGAGAGAGAGAGTTGCACACTGCCCCTTTAAGTAAGCTGACCCACTCTTAAGTGCATTGTCTTTTTAAGTGGATCAGGAAGTTGAGACAGCAGCTGCTGCCCCAAGCTCTCTACGTCTCTCTCCGTCCGTGTCCCCACCCTGCTCTATATGGAGAAGGGGTAAGCGGGGTGCAGGAGCAGGGGGGAGGGGGACACCCTGACATTAGCCTCCTCTTCCCCCCCGCACAGCAAGCAGGAGTCTCTGGGAGCAGCTCCCAGGCAGAGCGCAGGAGCAGCACATGGCAGTGGGGGGAGGGACAGCTGAACTGCCGGCAATTGATAGCCTGCTGGGCAGCTGCAGCACAGGGAACTTAGGGGAGCGGGGAGCTGATAGGGGGCTGTCGGTCCACCCTGGTTACAAGCCCCCACCAGCTAGCTGCAACGGGCTGCTCTTCCTGCAAGCAGTGGACAAAGCAGGCAGCTGCCAAACGACGTTAGAAGGGAGCATTGCACAACTTTAAATGAGCATGTTCCCTAATTGAACAGCAACATAACGTTAACTGGGACGACTTTAAGTGAGGAGTTACTGTACCAACCTCCTGCCCAGGATGGTGATGGTGACTGTGAAATGCTCAAGGAGATTAAAAGAGGCTATAAAAACAGAAAACTCAGTAATAATGGAGGATTTCAACTCATAGATCAGTAATTGGTTAAAAGACAGGAAACAAAGGGTAGGAATAAATGGTCAGTTTTCAGAATGGAGAAAGATAAATAGCGGGTCCCTCAAGGATCAGTACTGGGACCGGTGCTGTTCAATATATTCATAAATTATCTGGAAAAAGGAGTAAACAGTGGCATGGCAAAGTTTGCAGTTGATACAAAATTACTCAAGATAGTTAAGTCAAAGCACACTGCAAAAAGTTACAAAGGGAACTCACAAAACTGGGTGACTGGTCAAGAAATGGCAGATGAAATTCAATGTTGATACATGTAAAGTAATGAACATTCAAAAACATAATCCCAACTATACATACAAAATGATGAGGTCTATCTTTCTTGAGTGGCAACAGCTAATTTATTTTGGAGTCATTGTGGATAGTTCTCTGAAAACATCTACTCAATGTTTGTAGTAAAATGGTAGTAAAAAAACCTAACAGAATGTAAGGAACCATAAGGAAAGGTCAAGATAAGAAGACCCCCATGGGATTCAATTTTGTCTTTTCTCCATTCCTTTTATTAAGTTCTAATCTTTATAACTTTTTCCAAGACCTTTGTGGACCTCAGCCTGTAGACACACAGACTGTGTCAGCAGGAAATCCCTTCCAATTGCTGGCTTTCCCCCAAGCCCAGCAAACTGCACATACATGATCGAGATGAATACAGTACCTTGCATACCTGCTGGACCAAAATCTTGCCTGGTGAGGAATACGGCATGGTCATGGTATTCAGCATGGTCTGGGTCTGAGCGCTGCTGAGAATGGGCCCAGCGGCAGACCTGCTCCAAGCTCCGAGATGGGTTCCCCCGCTCTATTAGGCTGACTGACTGGGGGGTGAAAAGAAAGGAGGGGGCATTACTGGGTGACAATGAACCTGTCCCAAGTTTTGAGGTATAGGGTACAGAAGATCCCCAGATAGAGTTTCCATGACATTAACAATGAAAACATAATATTTTAAATTTCATAGAATCATAGCTTAAAGCCAGCGAGGACCACCAGATCATCTAGTCTGACCTCCTGTATGTCAGAGGCCACTAAACACCACCCAGCCCCACACAGTAAACCCAACAGCCAAAATCAGACAGATGTATCACAACCCTCAGGAGACTAAGCTCTTGTGTATCACAGAGCGAGAACAGGAGGGGCACCGGTGCCCAAGGCCCCTCCGATGGCAGGGAACTGATTGAGATATACTCAGTTGATCCTGGCAAGTGACCTGCATCCCACATTGCAGAAGAAGGGGAAAAAATCCCAGATCACTGCCAATCTGATCTGGGGGAACACTCCTTCCCGACTCCATGTATGGCGATCAGTTAGACCCTGAGCATGTGAGCAAGAACCAGCCAACCAAGCAGAGAGAGAAAATGCTTTGTGCCACCTTAGAGTCCTGGCCCACTCCTCCCAGTGTCCCATCTCCTCTGATGCTTCAGAGGAAGGAGACAAAAAAAAAATAACAGAATATATTTGGGGCAAAATAAATCCTTCCTTGGCCCCTCCTCCTCCAGAAATTACAAACATGCAGCACCCCCAGAAATGGAGGATGTCTGGCACACAGTAAACGGAATAGCAGTATGGGGAGGGCTAATGCTGGACAAAGATCCCAAAGTAAGTGCCTAATCTTATGAAAACCTAGGTAAGATCTTCAAGCACAGCAGAGAGGATCTTGATTGCTCAGATAACCCATACATAGTAAACTGCATGGAACTCAATGTACTGTAGAAGGATGAAGGGCTGAGTTGGTCCTGTCAGGATTGCAACCTGTGGCTTCTAGTTCACATCTCAATGTTTAGACCTTCTGCTTTTGCCTCCTTTGCATCTTCAGTATATCATCGTCAATTAGATGCCGGCATTAACACCTTAGCTGAGAGGCCAGAAACCCTATCTCCTTCCTCAGATGGAAATGATGTTCTGTTGTCACCTGCCTGGGGATGCTTGCCACAATGTGGGCTGCCTCAAATCTTTTCCTCATGTACCTGGGAAACCATGATCACCACCTTCAGGATACACACAGTTTCTGCTCACCAGGAATATTTCTCTTGTAATCTTCCAGGAAATGCTGGTGTTCTGTATCTGCAGCAGCTCATAAAATGGCTATTTGCTTCAGTTCAGCAGTAACCAGACAGAGAAACCCTTCCATTGGTGTAGGCTGCATCTAGGGCTATGGCAGCACAGCTATGCTGGTAGGGCAGACATACCCTTTGACTCCTTAGAGGTGTTAAGGGTGTTCAAGACCTCAGAGAAAGCTTTGTATGCCATTTTGTTAGCATCATCACAACACTTTGGGCTTATGCTGAACATTATAGCACATTTAATGAGAGGATCTCAGTGTTCCACATCAGCTGACGAGCCCTGTGATTTAAATATTCTATTTACAGATAGGGAAATAGGCACAGAGTGGTCTAAGCTCACACAGCAAGTAAGTGACAAAATCAGGATTTGAACGCATGAGACTCACTGAGAGGCAATGTTGTCCAGTGGACTGAGCAGCAAATTAAGCCTGACTCCAATCCTGGCCCTGACACTGATTCACTCTGTCCCCTACGGCAGTTCACCTAACCTTTCTGTGCTCTGGTTTCTCCATTTGTAAAATAGGAATTAAAATAGTTACCTGATGGACTGTTGTGAGGATTAGTTAACACTTGTCCTCTGCTTTGAAGAGGTGAATCATGAAGGCCCCAATTTGGGAAAGCATTTAATTAAGTGTGTATCCATATTCACCATAGTACTTAAACATATGCTTCACTAGAATTCAATGGGACTTGAGCATGTGCGTAAGTCCTGTCCTGAGTAGCAACATTTTCCTGAATTGGGGCTTATGTAAGTGCTAATTATTACTGCTAGTAGACACTAGACTGTTGCTGTGCACTTAATTCCCTTTTGAAGGGCGACAGGGGAGTATTGTGCCTTGACTCTTACTTCGTACTACACGCACCCTCCACATTGCTCTTTGTCTTGGTGAAGAGCTCAAAATGAGTGCAGCTATAGCAAAACAAAAACCAAACGCCACAGAACCAGTCCAGAAAGCTTCTTCTCTGCACTGTGGTGTGACAGAAAATCCCTGCAACCAAAAATTAACCTCAGTTAACCAAATAAGATGTTAATTACTGAGAGATTAACCCTCCTGCCCTACCCCTTCCCAAGCCAGCTCAGAGCTGTAGTCAGCAGCAGCAGTGGGGGAAGGGTAAGAGTTCTCAATCAAAAACACAGGGGTACTGTAAGGCAGAGATGTCCTCATGTCTGCCTTCTATAGAAGGAAAATCTTTGGAGTCTAGGAATTTCAGCAAGTCTCACGTGAAACAGAGAGATTCAAGATTGTTTCGTTTCAGTCTGGCAAAGCCACAGCATGTGACAGCTGCTTACAGAGGGAATGGAACTAATATTTCATATTTAAACAGAAATCTATTTGCCTTTCACACTTAAGCAAAAGATCAAAAATAGCTCTTCAGAGCAGGGAACTTGCATTTCTGTTTGTAAAGCCCTGTGCAAATTTACCACACTGAACTGCATACATTATTTTTAACAACAATAATTGTATCTGCATTTAAAGTAAAGCATTTGCTCCTTTGTTTTTCCATTCTAGCAGGTCCTGTGCTGAAGTTACAATGCTGATTGCTGACCCTGTGAGATCCCAATCATTTCTACGTAACAGATTTTGATACCACATACATCTGCACAGAGGATTAGCTCAAGGAGAAGCTTGGCTGTGAGGAAGAGGATCTCTTAATGCAAACACTAATATATAACTAGACTGAATCCTGAGTCATCTCCCCAGACATACACACCAATCTGAAAGCAGGGGGTGCAAACGGGGAAGTTAGCTGAAGGTGTTGTTTTTATAGACATAACCCAGTCTGGAAGCTCATTGCATTCCTCAGCTGAAGCATGCTGTATATTGTGACTGTCCCCTTCCCCTAGATAGCATCTTCTGCTCACTCCAGCCCTGTATTTACCTGTCTGTAGCCCACCATGATCATTCTGACCAGGACAATGTTAATGTGAACCCCCAAGGACTCGTCGTGGTAAATTTCATCCACCTAAGAAAAAAAAACAAAATAGAAAATAAAGTTAAAAATAACCCTACTATTTAAAAAAAAATGGCTTTTGAAATGTCCTCATGCCTATAACAATAGCAAACCTCTCCAGATCCTATGACAGTACAGAGTATCTGATAGCTTTCTTCATGTGACTATTGATCTAAACAACAGAGGGTCCTGTGGCACCTTTAAGACTAACGGAAGTATTGGAGCATAAGCTTTCGTGGGTGAATGCCCACTTCATCAGACGCAAATAATGGAAATTTCCAGAGGCAGGTATAAATCAGTATGGAGATAACGAGGTTAGTTCAGTCAGGGAGGGTGAGGTGCTCCGCTAGCAGTTGAGGTGTGAACACCAAGGGAGGAGAAACTGCTTCTGTAGTTGGATAGCCATTCACAGTCTTTGTTTAATCCTGATCTGATGGTGTCAAATTTGCAAATGAACTGGAGCTCAGCAGTTTCTCTTTGGAGTCTGGTCCTGAAGTTTTTTTGCTGTAAAATGGCTACCTTTACATCAGATCAGGATTAAACAAAGACTGTGAATGGCTATCCAACTACAGAAGCAGTTTCTCCTCCCTTGGTGTTTACACCTCAACTGCTAGCAGAGCACCTCACCCTCCCTGATTGAACTAACCTCGTTATCTCCATACTGATTTATACCTGCCTCTGGAAATTTCCATTACTTGCGTCTGATGAAGTGGGCATTCACCCACGAAAGCTTATGCTCCAATACTTCTGTTAGTCTTAAAGGTGCCACAGGACCCTCTGTTGCTTTTTACAGATTCAGACTAACAGGGCTACCCCTCTGATACTTGATCTAAACAGGTGCAGTGGAACACTAAGAGGAGACACTGTCGGACAACATCTTTAAAAAGCAATATAATATTTTGTCTCTCTTGTAATTGCTTCTTCAAAACTTGAAAATAACACTTACAATAACTGCTGATCCCTTTCCAGGTAGAGCTGTTATAAGCAGTATCTCTCTGAAGGTTCAAACCCTATTTCAGCTTGTTAACCTCTTTTATCGCATGGGAGTCTCTGGTCACAGTCAAGAGATTCCCTGCTGAGTGATACCTCAAGGATTTACTCCACCCTTGTGTGGTGGAGTAGCATGTTCTTTAATTTCCAGACACTAAACGCAGCAGTGCCAGCTGTACTCCCCTTTCCCCTCACACGACCGCTAGTACATTAACTAGGTCTTTGTTCCGAGCTCCTCCTGCGCCTACACGTAGAGAGGTTGCTATTTGATGTAGTAGTTCTGGTTTGGGGGAAGGACTTACGTAGTATCCCAGTTCTGGGGATGCAGTGTAACAGTTCTTATGAAGCAGGTATTTCTATCCATGGCTCTCATTACATCCATTTTAAAACTCTCTTGGGGAACACAACGCAATCATCCTGCACTGTGGTGGTTCCCTCTCCAAAAGGGTCTTGTCGCTAACTCCTTGAAGAAAAACGCATTGTACTTAATAAGTAGCTAGTGACACTAGCCCACTACGGGGGGTGTAGTCTCAGAAAGGAGACACCCCATATCACTCTCAATTGAAGGAGACAAAAGTATGCTGGATGCAGGTCCTTGTCCACACCATGGACCAATGGCTATGGAGGGTGTGGAAAGTTTTGCAAATCCAGCAATTCAACTAGGTGGACATCCATTCAATGCTTTAGAATGTGCATTATTGCTTTGATACATCACTGCCCAACCCCCAGGAGCGTAGCTAGGGGGGGTTCAGGGGAAGCAGCTGCTTCCCCTCAGCACATTTTTCAAAAGCAGCGCCTGCCGGCCGGCGCTGAACTCCTACAGGCAAGGAGGGGGTGGGCAGCATGGCCGGACTCGGGAGGAGCCATTGGGGGGGCGGAGGGGGGGGGCGGGCATGGCCGGAGGAGCAAAGGGGCTGGCTCCTCGGCCATCACGCCCCACGCTCAGCGCGGCCCCAACATTGCTGCGGCCGCCTCCTGCGGCAGCTCAGGGCTCGGCGGCCGAGCTTCCCTCCTTCCTGCTTCCCTCGGCCCGGGCAGCCCGCAGCTTCCCGCTTCCCTCGGCCTGGGCAGCCCAGCATTAGCAATACCCCGCCCCTTGCTAATGCTGGGCTGCCCGAGCCGAGGGAAGCAGGAAGTTGCCGGGGAGAGGGGATCTGCCCGCCAGCTGCGGAGCGCTCGGCCGCCGAGCCCTGAGCCGCCGCAGGAGGCGGCCGCGGCGATGTTGGGGCCGCGCTGAGCATGGGGCGCGATGGCCGAGGAGCCGGCCCCTTCGCTGCCCCCCCCCCCATGGCTCCTCCGGGCCGAGGGACGCAGGAAGCTGCCGGGGAGAGGGGAATCTCGCCAGCTGCAGTCCGCCCCACTACTCCGCTCCCCCCAGCCCCCGGGAGAAGCGAGCAGCGCCCGCCCGCCACCCCTTCCCCGTGCCCGGCCCCCCCCACAGACCGAGCCCCTCCAGGGGGGGCGCAGCGTGGCCGGAGGAGCCAAGGGGGGGCGCAGCGCAGCGCGGCTGGAGGAGCCAGCTATGGGGAGGGGGCGCGGAGTGGCCGGAGGAGGAGCCAATGGGGGCGTGGCCAGA
>NW_020664446.1:41326510-41363851 GCF_002925995.2 Terrapene triunguis | reverse complement strand
AGGGGGGGGGGCGCAGCACGGCGCGGCTGGAGGAGCCAGCCATGGAGGGGGGCGCGGAGTGGCCGGAGGAGGAGCCAAGGGGGGCGTGGCCGGAGGAGGAGCCAAGGGGGGGCACCTTTTTATGTTTGCTCCCCCTGCACTTAGAACCTGGCTACACCACTGCCAACCCCCAGCCCTCCAAAAGCACTTCACACTCATCCCCCATAGCAAAAAAAAAAAAAAAAAATCAGGAAAAGCCTCCGATAAAAAGCTTTCAGTCTCTCTCTTCCAGCTATGCTGTTTTGGGTTTTGCTGGCAGAATTGTCTTTCTGCCACTGCCAAGAGATCCTATCAGAGGTTCTTTTTGAGGGGCAGCTGACAGAAATGTCCTAGGGACACCAGAGGATAATACAGACACAAAGGAAACTTGCTAGATGTGATTCAACGCCCTTCTCTCTCTCACTGCCCCCTTCAGTACACAAGCCCCTTCCTCACCCTGTCCTTGAACAAAGCAGACTGAATTCAATCTGTTCCGATTCGCTCTGTGAGGTCTCTCCAGACCGCTTCACCTTCTCTCTCCTCCCAGCTCTTCGCCCCTCCCTTCCTTTCTCATGTTTGCTATGCATTCATCTTATGAAGTCCTAACTCACATGCCTCACGGGAGCAGGAAATGGTTACAATAATCTTCCCTTGCTTCATTTGAAGAAAAACCCTGTAAAGCAAAACTGACAGCAGGATGACAAGGGTAGAATATCCTTCCTTTCCGGGGTGCCTATCACATAACCCACATGAAAACGCCTTTCATTTCTGGAACATAGTGGGCTGTTTGTCTCCACACAGGGCAAGAGACAGACTCTCTTCAAAAGATGTAACACCAAATAAATATTTAAACACACACACACACATCTACACATAGTCTGTTTGAACAGTCTCCATAGTGACACTTAAACACTGTCCCAAAGCCTTGCCTAGCCCCACTCCTGCTCCTTTCCTCACTCTCATTCTGATATACAAAGTCATGCATGGCCCAGTGCAGAGTTAGTGTCTTTCTTTTTTTAATAAATGATCCATTTTTAAAAAGCAAAATTTCCAAATGATTGGGTGCTTTGCTGTCTGATGATATCCCCGTTATCGTCAACTGAGTCCAGAACAGCTAGATTTCCCATGGCAATTGCATCAACCTCAGATCATCCTGCAATGAGTGGTTACTACCAGCGGAGCGTTTGAACTCATCCAGTGGAAGGAACTGTTTCATGTCCTAATATCCTCGCATTTTAAGGAGAAAAATGGCATTTCAGAGAGAGATACAAGATCTTATCAAGCTGAGTGAATTAGTCATCTGAAAGTCCACGTCAGCTATAAGAGCCTGTTAAATCTGACCTACCAATTCACATGCGAAGGAGGAATCCAAATGAAAAGAAAATACATTTTTAAAGGACAGGACCTGGCATCAGGAAGAACAAAAGATGTGTCAACATTTGTAGTTAAAGGTAACCTGCAAATGAAAAAAAATGGGTTTGTGCCGTTTTCTTCCCCCTTTCAAGGATGTATAAAGGAGGCCTGCAAGGGTCTTTTCCATCAGCTTCAAAAAAACTTTTCTTCCACATATGTTTAAAAGCAGAAATTCAGGTCTTGTCTACCCTGCTTTTCCTAGAAGACCCTCTGGACAGCTTGAGAACTAGTAGGATCATGACATCACATATAACAAGCAGGTGAAACCTGATTGAGTGAGGGGAAGTTATTTTTATTCAGACTGTTTACAACTATTTGTTTAAAGGTTTTGTTTGTTTTTTCTGTTAACACCTATTTCATGCATCATGTACTATAAATGGCCAGAAGAAAATATCTGTTTCTTAAGATTTAACACCCAGCACCTTACAGTTAAAGTTTAATAAAAGTCTTAAAACATATCATATACCTCCAACAAAAACAGAGAAGGAAAGACTTGAATTTCTTTGAATTTCTAAGGTAAATACAAGCAGGAAATAATAATTTAAAAAATCAGCCAACATTTTCAAGAGTCTCGAGTGATTTGGGGGTCTCTCATTTTTTGGGTGCCCAACTTGAGGCACATTAAAAGACCCCACTATTCAGAAAGTGCTGAGCAGTGCCTCCCCCCCTCTGATAATCAGGCCCCTGTAAATTGTCTCAGGTTGGGCACCAAAAAATCACTAGTCACTTTTAAAGATCTTGGCCCTCAAACCTTCATTATACATCATGGAGAAAAGGGACAAAGCCAAGGTTTATTCGTTGCAGGTCACCTTTAAGAGGGACAAATCCAGGGTCTGAATTCTTACTGCTATTCCCACTGGTCCTTGCCTTCCATAATTCAAGAAAGGGTTTTCTTGCAGTATTTTACTGAGCGAGAGGATATGGGACAGCTTTAGGAGCACAGGAAATAGGTCATTGCAGTAGAAAGGAGCACTAACATGTGTAGGTACTCTTTGTGCCTATTTATCTCATGAAATAATCTCTGCGTGATAGAATGTCAATTTATTATCTGGCCCAACAAAAATGAGCATGAAGCTCGAATCTTGCAGATCTCACAGGGCTGGGTCTGAAGATTTTTTTTTAAACCTTGCTACTGCTATTCTCCTCAATAGCCTACTCTGTCCTTTCTTTTGGAAGCTATTGTAGAGTCCTACAGTAAACAGATGTCCAAAATAAAATTTTGGACTAATGAACCACATCTGCCAGCAGTGATAACTTCCATCCCAGTACAATTTCCTTAACACACTAGTGGCTTTTGGGAGATGTAGTCCATTCAAACCAACTATCCTGGTGGAAACACAAAGGGGGCTGTCTGAAAAGTGGAAAGAATAAAGTTTGAAATACTGAAAATGCTCTTTAAAATGGTTTTGTTAATGAAGTCAGCCACTAAGCAAAACACTTGCACAGATGCCAAGAAAGCTAGTCTGTGCGTGCAGCTGCAGTGACAAAATATATACAAAAGCAAGAGAGACATCTGTGGCCCTCAACCACCCACAAAACAGATGTGAATTTGGCAGAAAAACTGGTCTATAAAATATTTTGATTTTTATAACATCAGACTTGCCTTTTTCAAATGCTGATCAGGTTAGCACTGCTATGGGGCACACAGCTGGAGTGAGGATAGGAAGGGTTCCAAAGCTATCAGAGTTGTTTTTTGCTAGTTCCTCAGTCTCCCAACTAAACCACTGGAAATACAAAAGCCGGAGTCGTCACAGATTTAAGCAAAAGGTGAACTGGATTGCCAACTATCAGGAAATATATTTAAAACTGTCAGTTACAGTCAGTAAAAAAAAATGTACAGTATGTTAGTAAAAATGGTAAGTTAACTTAAATAGTTTCCTTATTTCATCCAAAAGAGAAATATTTTTCCTTTACTCTTCCATAAATTTCCAGACTATAAGAATATTTTAAATATGTCATCCAGATTTATGGGACTTTTCTGTTTTGATGGCTAAAGTTGTGGATTCTTTAAAAATTCATACAGACGTTGTATGAAGTCAGAATTGCAATTTTCCAGACTACATTAATACTTTTTAATGTATGGAACCTAGAATGTATATACTTATTTTGTATTTGAAATGGCATCAGTAATTAAAAGCTGGAGTGTAAGTCAATTTTGAATACAGTACAACCTTGCTAAATCTCTCTAGGGATTAATACAGCTACTAAGAATTACTGATGTTTGCAAAGGAGTAATTTAAGCGCTGATCCTGCAACTTGTTGTGCACAGGCAGACACAATTAAAGTCAATGGGACTTCCTGTGCATTTATACAGTCTCCTCACATGCATCAAGCTGCAAACAGCCTTAGACATTTAGGGCCTGGTCCTGCAGCCCTTACTCACACGATTTGTCTCAGTGTTTCCTGTGAGACTGACTACACACATGCAAGCAAAGTTTACACAAGTGGGCCCTTATTCAGCACGTGCAGTAAGCAAGCAAACAAGACCAACAAAACAGCATGGATAATACATCACAAAATGTCCTCTGATAATGTATTCAGCAAATGTAGCTCAGTGGAGCTGTGATAATATTTCATAGCATGTTAGTAAGCCATCTGAAGTATATTTTGTAAAAATAATGAAATATTTTTAGTAATTACTTGCTTATTCTTTCTTATTGATAAAAGAAAGCTTGGTTCTCTGAGAGTCATAAGTAGTTATCTATCCATCTTGGAATTTCTAGCATATTCATCATCATAATATCTAAGCACCAAGATCTTTGAGATCTCTTTGAGAGTCTCTTTGAGAACAGTTCTATCCATGTGCAACACAGTGATCCAAAAACTGCACTAGCTACTTACAGACAAGAAAAATATTCTGGCACTGAGAAATAGAAGAGAACTGGAGTTAGTATGACACATTTCATACTAAGTTCATATACACCTCAAATGTGTTTCACAAAGCAATGAATTCAAACTTGACCTAGAGTAGCACAACGCTTATGGGAATGGTTGTAGCCATTAGGGCTCAAAAATAGATTATGTAAAAGTAGGAGACTGGAAACTATTTTACTGAGAGAGGGAATTTCATCCCTACTCTTTTTTTGAAGGAATGTCTTGGGATCTTTAACTCCCACCTGGACAGTTATGTGCAGAAAGAACTTCAGTCTAAAGTCTCCCCCAGATGACTGTTACTCTAACAGAGCAACAGAGTAGCTCCTACCTTTTATGTACATAGGTGCTGAAGCAGAAATCTAATTCTCTACCACCAGATAGAGATCAGGGTCGTTTCTACAACACTTTAGTAGGAAACTAAAGGATGCATACCTGATAGAAACTAATATGACTTTCACAGGTTAATTTAAAAAAAACCAACATATGTGGATGAGCATTGCCCAAGGGGTAAACTGCACAGCATATTTTTTATATCCAGATTATATAATTGATTGAACAAAATCAAAAGTTTCTGCACTGGCAAGAAGCACAGGGGTGCGCTGCTTTCTGGTGTGATGAGCCCGACCCCAATCAGGAAGAGTTTCTAGGAGGAACGCCAGCACGGGGCCAGCTCCTCCTGCCCTCGGGCTAAAGTGCCTGTTGAGTTAGAGAAAAACTGGCAGAGCTTCAAAAGCACACCAAACGCCAGCTCCTTTCTGAACCTGACAGCTCTGACCTGAAGTGCCTTAAGAAGCATTTTGGCAGCTTACGCCACCCCCTCAACGGGGTTGGACTTGGCTGGAGTGGAGAGGAGGTAAGAATGAGGGCAAGGAGAGAGGATGGGCAACAAGAATTTGGGAGGGGAGGTGGAGAAGAGAAGGGAGAAACTGCAACTCGACATCATGAAAAACTTTAGGTTAAATCTGCCAATTGGTAGCAGTTTGTTTCTCTCCACCACATGAAATAAATCCCTTCCCTTGTCTCCACAACTCAAAAATGATTAATCCTTTGCCATATACACTTATGATTTCAAGTTAGATTGAAGCTGAAGGGGCAAGAAGGGGAGGGGGGGAGGGAGGGAATCCTTGGCCACTCTTCCTTTGCAGGAGATGCTGTTATACGCTTTCCTTTCTAATCAATGGGAAAGATACAGTTACACAGACACTGGAATATCCTGAAACACACTCAAGCCTGCACTGAGTAGAAAAGCAGAGCAGCTACTGCTGATGGAAACCTTCTGTGCACTTGTTTCTAGGAGCAAGCCCCAGAGAATATTTTCATTGCCATGTGAGGAGCATTAAGTGAATGGCATGACTCTTCATGCCCTCTGCTGATACCATTAGCTGGTCAATGTCTTAAAAGAAAATCCCTCTGTGCAAATACCTGCTCAGCAAATGGATCTGTTAAAGGGACCAGACTACATGAAAACAGCTGGCGTGAAACTCTTATTATCAGACTTATCAAATAGTTTATATACCCAGCCCTCATAATGCTCTGATGAGGAATACCCTCCAAAACCAACATGTCTATTTAATAAACAAATTTATTACCAACATTATTGCTAATTCCTAGAGTCTACCTATGATTTAGGTGCCCAACAGCAAGAAAAATCAATCTGTATGACCCTGGCTGGCTGTATAGCAGTAGGTAACATCAAAGCTCCTAGGATTGTGCTGACACAGTGGATGATGCTGGTACAGTAAAACAAGGAAGTGAACATTAAAATACTGCATACCATCTCTCCTGTCAGTCACTTGATAAACTTGCCTGTTCCATCAGGTCCTTTCTGAGTCTGGCTAGTTCTGGAGGTGAACCTTACAATTCTGACACATACCATGGGAGCATTCTGATGCTCCTAATTCACAGTGAGTACTTGCCCAAATACAGCACATATCACTAATATGTAATCATGGCAAGAGGCACCAGAGGTCTGCATGACAACAAAACAAATTTGCAATTTCTAGACTTCACTGTCTTTGAGCAATGACTTGACCAAAAAAATGGAATTTTCCAAATGAGCAAAATCACTGACATTTCTAAATCCCAGATCTCAGATTCAGCTTGGCAAGCTCATCTCAAACTAACTTCTGCCCCAATTTCCATGCCAATATGGACTTGTGAAAAATCTTTTCTGGAGCTTTAAAGGCGGGGGCAAAAGCACTACTTACTATACTAAGTATACTCAGAGCTAATACTAGAAAGCACTTTCCATTTTTGGGTGCCACACAAACTAAGTTGCTCTCCAAACATTTCTGTAAGTTAGGTAAGTGTTATTATCCAGATTTTACAGATGGGGAAACCGAGGCACAGAACAATTAAGTGATTTGTCCACGACTGCACTGCAAGTCAGGACTTCCTAGCTTCTAGCACCAATCTCTACCCACTACACAATACGGCTCCTCAACAAAACAACAACAAACGTGTGAAGAGCCTCATATCCAAACAGGCAACCCCCACTGTTAACCACTTTACAACATACAAAAGAAGCCTGTTGAAAGTTATGTTAGGACCCCTTTAAACTGCAAGTGGCTGCAACTCTGCTGGATTTGCCCACCACAGAATACCCCTAATGTAAATGAATTCCCCGCATGGCATAGAACTGGCTAAATGATTTTTGCTGGTCCCTTTTGGTGGCCACTTTAGACAAGTTTCTCTATATATGAACTTTGAAATAAAAATGGTAGCTCATACCTTCGAGCCCTTCACATGCAGCTGGTTGTGCTACTATGATTAACACTGTCCCTGCTGTTTGCAACAAGTCTTCCTAATAATAAGGCTACTGTAGTGATGGCTCCTAGACACTGTGCTTAGTTACTGTACCAAGTTGTCCCTTCTTGCCCCAATGTCAGCTTTAAAAAGGGACTTTTCACGCTGAAGCAAATTTGTAAACCAGTTATGCCTAAATCATAATGCTTTGACATTCTGTATTCATCCTGTCATGGCTGAAGATGTGTGTTTGAATAAGAGCTTTCTCCCTCCCAATATAGTACCACATTCAGCTAGTTGGCCCTTCAAAGTATTCACGATAATACTTGACTTTTGATATTACAATCATGGAAACGACTGTGATCTCAGAAATCTATCATTGTGACTGGACTGCAAGATCGAGGCAAAAAATAAAAATGGCCTGAGGAGGGTAACGTTCCTCATTAAAACACCAATATCTTGGATAAGACTGTCAAGGAAAATTGTAATACATGAAAAGATAAGTGCAAGTCTGTTGTTCTAAAGAATTTCCCCAATGTGGCAATCCCCTTTCCAGAGTTAGAAACCTACAATCCACAGGAAGTTGTTTCTCCAGCAAGATTCTTCCAGAGGAAAATCTTTTCTCTTGAACATAATCTCCACCTAAAAGTAGTTTGCGTTTTCTAAAATCTCTAAATAAGGCTTCACTAAAGTTCTGTTTTGCTGAGAACTTACAAACAATGAAATGCTTGACAGAATGGTAGGATGTAAGTCACTCCTCTAGCAGAACTCTGAGTCAGGAGGTTTCCTTAACAACCCAAAACAATAGGAAAATACTTACCCTGTTTCCCCGAAAATAAGACAGTGTCTTATATTAATTTTTGCTCCCAAAGATGCGCTAGGTCTTATTTTCAGGGGAGGTCTCATTTTTCCTGGAGCTTCGGGGCCTTATATTCCGGGGTGGCCTTATTATCGGGGAGGTCTTATTTTCGGGGGATGTCTTATATTACAGCGAGAGGCAAAACTGGAAGTAGGTCTTATTTTCGGGGGATGTCTTACTTTTGGGGAAAGACGGTAGTAACTTTGTATTGTCAAGCAAATTCATTGGAAATATCTTATCACCCAGGTTTTCTTAATAGGTAGATGCGGATCATTGGTGAGAAAACACCAATAGGAAAATTCCTAGGCTGCAGTCTGGTTCCAGTGAAAGAAATCTTTGTCTACCTGCCCACCACACTACACAGAAGTAGAAAATGAAAATCCTTCTTCCAGCAACTCGGTGAAGGCAGAATTCCTGTTATAGCTATGCCATCTTTGTATCTAATGATATTGGTTCTACTCTGCCTACTATGTCAGTTCTGCGGGTGGATCACATGCCCAGAATTGGTTCTGCAGGGAGAGAAAGAATGCCTAGGATTAGCTCTGCAGGCAGCTTTCAGAACCTAGAATAAAAACTAAATCCAACCCCCTGAGTTGATCACTTTGCACCTCATCTTCAATTTATTCCCGTGCTGAGTTGAGAAATATAGTATCACTGATTCCTCTCTGGGTAAAACCTCTAATCTCCTGTCAAATCAAATGCTGCAGTGAACGCATATGAAAAGGGTGTTTAACTTCCAAAATCAGAACCAAACTGAGTGATGACTCCCCAAAATCTAATTGAAGGGCACTTACAGGGAACCAGTGTGGCCTGATTGTTGGGCGAGATGGGACCGTCTCCCAGATTAGGGGAGAGTGGAAATTCCAATTCCACTGAAGGATTCTGGCTGTGTTCCTTATAATGCTTTGCGCCAATCAAAAGGGAGCAGGAGTCTGAAATCTGATAACAGACCAGGGATTGCCGCTGGGGAGTCCCACAGGGCTCCTACTCTACCCTTGTTCAAAACAGTAACAGAATCAAGCTTTTTACCATGTCCCTCTGTTTTCTCTGTTATAAATTCACACTCCTTACTCTTTATTTTTCCTATTCCCTTTGGCTGCAGTTACTGTAGCTCCCCGGCTGCCAATATTTGCTCCTAGCCATTATGGTCTTGTGCCACATAGCACACTTAGGCTCCTCTGCCTGAACATGGCTGGTTGCTTTGAGTTAGGTCGTATTTTTAGAATATAGTTTTATCTGTTTGATTTCTCTGTAGGTTCTTGTTGTACCTGAACCTTCCCTCCAAATCAGAACCTGAATGCAAACCCCAAATCCTCCCCCCAACTCCTATTCCTTGCTATTCAAGCTTCTTCAAGAGCAGTTTATTAAGCAATCGTGCTCCAGCCCATATACGCTAATATCCATTTATGGAGCCATAGCCAACAATTTTCTGTATTGAGTGCAATCCCCTTTCTTCTTTTGTCAGAGTGGGGCCCAGCCTGATCATTAAAAATATAAGCGTGAGTGGACAAATGCTGGTGGGAACTCCAGAGGAGAAAGCAAAATGACACCCTTTATGTGACAATGTTCCCCATGAAATCTCCTTAAAGGGATTAAAGATGCACGCACACATATAACAAAAAATCCTCATATAATGAACAGGATGAAGTTCCTGCCCCACTGGGGGAAGGGTATGAAGGGGAAAAAAGCCGACAACCTTCCATCCTTTCACCTCCCAGCATGGGCCATTCTCATCCCACCACCTTTCAGAAATTCAGAAGGATTTAGAGGGATGGCCAAATCCCACTGCTATGATATGAACCCCGGTAGCAGCAGCAGACGGTGAATGGGATGGTGATGCTGGGGTAAAAGGAGGAAACAACTCCTTTGCATTATTCTTTAATCCTAAAATCATGTTTCCCATGTCTCGGCTTTAGAATCTCAGAGTCCCAGTCTTAATTGGTTAATTCCCTCTTCATGAGCTCAATAGAATGACAACAGATTGAAAAGAAAAGCTGGGTACAAAACATTTCCTCTCCTCTGTCCCTCAAACAGTGTTAGATATAGTCTTAATTCCCACTCCCAGGAACCCCACACCCATACAGTGCCTCTCTCACACAAACTGTATAGTCACTGAAAATGCTAATGTTTTAATAACAGGAATTCTAATATTATTTTTCCCACAGGCAACGAACTTTACAAAGTAGGAGCTTTAAAACAATACAGATAATCAAATATTTATCTCTAGATGACAACATTCTGGACATATATAGGGATTTATACTTAGCTAATTTATCTCAGTTATATAATTAACTTTATACTAAGTTCTTTGTTGGACAAAATGCTTTAAAAAGAGGATGGTAAGAGGAAGACAATTGTGGGAGAAGAAGGAAATGGAATGAAGATGAGAAAGAGGGATATGTACTACCAGATATTCCACACTATTATTCTTGGAGGATCATGCTATAAGATAAGTGAGCAACGGAGCTGCTGGGTGCTCTATTGTAAATCTGGCTCTAATTGGGTAATACGTGCATGCACGGAAAATTTAAATTTGTAGCTATACAGTACTGGCAAAGATACTGAGGGTGATCAAATCTCAAGCTTCTGCATGTAAGTTAGTCAATCATCTTTGGGGCTCAAAAAGGACTTTCCCCCTCATATTCAGCACTGCACAATGTTTCAGGGACATTATGGGAGCATTGAGAACAACGGGATTCATGAGGTGCTGAGCTCTTTTGAAAATATGACTGACTCCTGTACAGACCCATGGAAGATGAGCATGATCTATAACAGTCTCACAAATCTGTGCTCCTGTTGCAAGAGGAATTTCCAGGACTGAGTTAATATTATCAGAGGTCATAGTCAATATTCATAACTATTTCACAGTCTGATAGAGTTTAAGGCCAGAAGGGATCATTAGATCATCTAATCTGACCTCCTGTCTATCCTGATTTCTCCATGAACTACAAAACATCCTGGATTTCTAAGTGTCAGTAGTTGTTCCTCGTCCATTTACTACTTGCTCCCATGGAGTCCCTAGTGCAGTGTCAAACAGGTAGAAAAAAATTAACAATGTTTTCCCTCCAAATCATCTGGTTTTGGAGTTCCTCCAAATTTTGTTTTTCACAAAATTTCCAAAGTCCAACTTTTCTTCCACCACAGATCAGTTTTCAAAATCCATTTGTAGCTTGAAATTTTATGTTTTCCAAATTTTCCACAGATGTAAAATGGTGGTCATCTCTGGTACTTTTAACTTTTCAGTATTTAAGTAACTCATCCGTTTAAAAAGAAAATCATCCACACTCCCCAAATAAATATGCGCACGCAAACACACAAAGAGGAATCCATCAGAATAGCACAAAGAGGCAACCAAATCAGGGGAGGTAAGGTGTTTCATCCAACTCCCAAAGCCAAACAAAAATCCGCCACCCTACTTTTCCCCATTATCTGCAACTAAATAAAGTAAATAAGCAAGTGGCTACCGATTTATCAGCAAGTTTGATCTGGGAGTGAATTCATAATAAAGGGTATGCCTGGTGCAATTTAGAGCTGCCTGAAGTGTCCCTCAGTTGGCCACTGGATCATGATAAAGGAGACAATGAGAGAACCTTAACTGCAGCAGTGCTGTACTAAGCTCAGCAAATGCCAAGCTGACAATAAAGCCTATGTACTATACATGACAATCTCCCAACTCCTCCCTCTTATGGCTCCATTTACTTCCAAAACCAGCATTTGGGACACTGGATAATCAGGACACCTCGTTAATGCCAAATGGTAACTGTTACAGATTGAACCTGGCTCAGTGTGAGAATCTGACGGGAAGGATTTTCCCCCTCTAATCAGATTAAGGTGGCAGGAACTAGTGGGCCCTCCTAATGAAAAGCCAACAGGCTCACGGAGAGCAGCCTAAATTCCTTAAGCAGAGGATCATGTGGGAAAATAGCTCTTTTCTTCCCAAGGTCTGGAAAGCCCAATGCTGGGGAGTTTATTTGGTGAAGGTTCTCAGAGCCTTCTCTCTCTCTCTCCCTCTGTTTGGATTTCTGTAGTGCAGTTTCAGAGCCTCCAGCCTGTTTGTCTTGGAATGCATGACACACTCATTCAACGAGTCATAGCAAATATATGGGGCTTGATTCTCAGGTCTGGCTGATACTGGCTGAGATGAAGATACTGGTCCTGATTCTCAAAACTGCTCTGGTCAGGAGCCAGCTTAAACTGCCAGCTGAGGATTCCCCTGACCTGAAGAAAACCCCTGTTGGCATAAAGCATAGCTGATACTAGGTTACACTCTCACAGCATAGGCTGGCCAAAAGGGAGCGTGGCCAGGATGAGACAGTGCCTCTGTACTCCAGCAATCCCCAGCGACTCCAATGGCCCTCCTGGACTGTTGACTGCCTGGTGCAATTCAAAGCAGCCCAGAGTGGACCCCCAGTTGGCCACAAAATCATGGTTTAATCTTAATTTTCCTTGCTGAATAATTATCACAGCTTCACCGGCCTTGAAACAGGACCTCTGGGTACTTTGAGATATGGATTGGAAGGTTGTCTACTTTCACTGTTTCTTTGGTAAGTGCTTCTGTGTCCTGTGCTGAAATGGTGTTTGGAACTTCTAATATGATTCCTTCTTGGTGAAACATCCTTACTATATCAATAGGACACGAAGGCACCAGCAATGGACGTATCTATCACTGTCACAAAAAGCTTGTACTGCATCAGGACACCAACCCATTTTAGACTGACACCTACAAGCCCTGCATTAAAATTATGTCCCTCACTTCAGCAATGAGGCTCCAAGCAGTAACTGCTAACGGGTGCATCACAGGCAGGGCCGGCTCCAGACACCAGCCGACCAAGCACATGCTTGGGGCGGCACCTTGGAAGAGGCGGCCAATCTTGGGGTGGCGGGGGGCGCTCGGGGTTTTTTGGTTCGGTGGGACGGTGCTCGAGGTTTTTTGTTTGGTTGGTTTTGTTTCAGTGGCGCGGCACTGGAGGGGAGCGGGGGTTGGCGCAGCACGGCGCTCGGGGTTTGGGCAGCACGGCACTCGGAGTGGGTGGGGGTTTGGGCGGCGCGGCACTCGGGGGTTTGGGTGGCGCAGCGCTGGCGGGGGGGCAGAGGTTTCGGTGACCCAGCGCGGCGCAGCACTGGCGGGGGGGCGGAGGTTTCGGCGACCCAGCGCGATGCAGCCTGGCGCTGGGGGCGGGGTTCGGTGGCCCGGCGCTGGGGGGGGGGGGGTGTTACAGCGGGGCGGCCACTGTTTTTTTTTGCCTGGGGTAGCAAAAAAGTTAGAGCCGGCCCTGATCACAGGAAAGGAGAATGGCACCTTACCACCATTACAACCTCCAGAATTAATAGCTGTTTGAAGAAGAGAGTCTCATGCTGGTAAAGCCACCAGGAATAAAGCACTGGCATATTTATGCACCTCTATCTTACAGAGAGGCTCTTTACATATCACGCGATCTCTCTCCCAGCACAAGACAAGGAAAGATATTTTTTGAGTAGAGAAACCAAGGGGCACGCTGCAAATCAGAAGTAAAATGGATTTGGGAACAGTTTTCCTAAAGAGACACTGCTCACATTGCCAATGTGAGACTATCAATTAAAAACAAAACAAAACTTCTAAAGGTTCCCTGACAAACCAAGCTGGATAGAAAATGACATGTGCACAGCCTTGTGGGGACTGTGGACCTGTTACAAGACAAATCACAGCAGTTTCCTGCCTTCATCCTCCTCTAAAAATATAGTTCCATTCTACTTAACACAGCTGATGGGCTAACGGCCCAGTGCAACCTGGCTGCTGGTGTTATGCTTCCTCTATTGTACTCTTTTGCCAGGGGTAGTTCCATTAGACATACTGCTGCAACCTGGTTGGCTTTCTATTTTGCACTGGTGAAGTGCCATTATCATTACAGCCCAATCGTGCAAAGGTACAGTAACTCCTCACTTAACGTTGTAGTTATGTTCCTGAAAAATGCTACTTTAAGCTAAACGATGTTAAGTGAATCCAATTTCCCCATAAGAATTAATGTAAATGGAGGGGTGGGGGGGGAGTTAGGTTCCAGGGAATTTTTTTTCCACCAGACAAAAGACTATATATATATACACACACACACACACACACAGTATAAATTTTAAACAAACAATTTAATACTGTACACAATAATGATGATTGTGAAGTTTGGTTGAGGTGGTGAAGTCAGAGGGTGGGATATTTCCTGGGGAATGCCTTACTGCTAAATGATGAACTAGCACTTGGCTGAGCCCTCAAGGGTTAACACATTGTTGTTAATGTAGCTTCACACTCTACAAGGCAGCACGAATGGAGGAAGGAAACACAGCATGCCAGAGAGAGACACACACACACAGGGAGAGGGAGAGACAGAGACACCGTGTGTGTGAGAGAGAGACGCGCATTGCTCCTTTAAGTACGCTGACCCCACTCTAAGTACATTGCCTTTTTAAGTAGATCAGCAAGTTGAGACAGCAGCTGCTGACAGCAAACTCCCTCCTTCCTGAGTCCTGTCATGCCCCCCTCTCCCACCCACCCACCCACTTCACAAGGCAGCAGGCAGGAGCAGCACATGGCAGTTGGGGGAGAGACACCTTAACTGCCCGGCACTTGATAGCCTGCTGGGCAGCTGCTGCACAGGGAACTTAGGCGAGCTGCCGGTCCACCCTGGTTCCAAGCCCCCACCAGCTAGCTCCAATGGGCTGCTCTCCCTGCAAGCAGTGGGCAAAGCAGGCGGCTGCCAAACAATGTTATAAGGGAGCATTGCACAACTTTAAACGACAATGTTCTCTAATTGATCAGCAACGTAACAACGAAACAACGTTAACCGGGACGATGTTAAGTGAGGAGTTACTGTATACAATATGAACCACCAGCTTTTGCGGGGAAAGGGGATCAGGAGGGGAAGGCACACGACGCCTGACATTTAAAAACAAACTGCATATATATGAATATTGACAAATTATTTTTGTTTACCTTTGCCAGCTCAACATACTTCCAAATGGGTGAAGAATGGGTTAAACCAGTGTTTATATACAGCAATGAACAACTTGTTCACCAGATGAAACTATAGTTCAACAAGCATTCGTACAACAGTGTTCTTGGAAAAGAGAAAGTATTTGCCTTCATGTCCAAGCAGAGCCACAGATGTTAGCAATTCCACCCTCCCCACACATACTTCTGATGCACTGCCACAGAAGGACACAACCACACAGCTCTCACAAAGCCCTGCAGAAACCCCCACGGCATGCTCCTGACTGCAGCATCCAGATACAAACCTCAAGTTCCCTCAGTGTGAGCTCCTCAGGGCAGAAGTCCCATCGTTCTTACAGTACTCAGTTGGCCACAGCAACAGCTCAATTAGCCTTCTGACAGTGTCTTGAAAGGTAGCGTCTCTTTCTTCTTAGTGCAGGTTGTTAACCAAGCGTGACCTCTGGCAGGAAAGGTCTTAGGGACATTTCTCTTGTTGGTCAGACCACTGGTGCCTCAGAGACCTGACTGGGTTGCAATATGGAACTGAGCTCACCCAGAGGTCATGGATGTTATCTCAGAGTCACAGATCAGTGGCAACAAATTAGCAATCTGTGAATGATGGCATTTGGGGTGGCAGTTCCCTGATGCATTCAGCCATGGTAGCATCGTCAGTAAAGGAGATGAACACGGTTAACAATACAGTGTCAAGCCCCTGGCCCAAAGACTCTGCATAAGGGACAGAAGCAGAGAGGGGAGGGGTGTGGTGGGGGGTTGCTCTTCAGTGGCTGAGAATAGCTAACTACTGTGAAAGGGCAAAGCAGTGGTGGAGAGGCCTTTGACCCTGCACCGGGCTGAAGCAGCACTGAAAGAGCCCTGATCCTGAGCTGGGAATTGCTGGTATAAATATGTTATAAGAAGTACTTCTTAGGCTATGAACTTTCAGAATCAGGAGCTAGGCAAAAACTAAAGATGGCTTACGTCTGACTACACCTCCATTACATAAGGGTTGAGTAGACATCTGGCAATAGATTTTTCAAAATATTTGTGGCAAGTTAGCCCCTGCATCTCAGTTTAAAAGCACCAGTGGGTAGAAATCCCTAAAAAACACCCTGAATAAATGGTCCAGTCCTCTTCCACTGGCATAAAATACCTTGAGATTCTTGGGGTTACGCCCTCCCAAGAGCTGTGATGATTCTAAGTTTTGCAAACATTTCTTGATGAACTTCTGAATTCATTGCTCATCTAACCCCTTTACCTAGGATATATTTAGATTTTAAAACTCCAGGAGTTTTGGCTCTCATTTGAGCCTGCCTCACTCTTTCTAGTTAGTCATACCGCACTCCAGCCTTGCCATGGCTGAGCTACCAGCTTGTTAAATCCTCCCTTGTTACAGTCCTGATGGCACACCAGCCAAGCCTCTCCTCTTTAGCCTTGCCTTGAACTAATGGGATTAGTACTCAGTTGTGTGGTCTTGGTCAGGTTGTGATTTATAGACGCTGGCATCGTCCTCTTGTGCACTCCTTCCCAACAAACCCCTAAGCATCCTCCTATCCCCTATGTCCTCCAGACCACAAAGCACAGACTATGCGGCTGAAGTGCACATTCCACTAACACGTTTTCAGTTAAAAAAAGGAAAAACAGAGAACTATTCTAGAGGAATGTTACCGTCCAGCACACTCTTGTGTTCCCTCCGCAGTGCCAGGACAGTCTTGTCAGTGCTATGACTTGTCTTCTCACTAGGACTATATTGTGTAATTCTCATGGCACACTTTTGGCTCACCAAGTGCATTTTAAAACCTTTTTCTGCTGAATTCGGTACTTTAGGGAATTACTACAACAGTATGTAAAAGGGAAGCAAGGCTGTCAAACTGAAGTGGGGGTGATGTGGAAAACTCCACACCAAGACACCTTCCCCCCCTCCTCCCCATATACATCCTGTGACATCATGACATGGTGGGGGACTGGCTTGAAGAGAAGGCTCAGAGAGGTCCCAGACAATGATGGATAACCAGCGGGTGAGTCCATTAAACTGTGAGTATCGCCCACTGAGTGCAAGAGATGCGTCAGAGCCAGAAGCAAGAAAGGAAAGAAAAAGGCCTCCTTGAAGGGAAATGCTTTGGTAAACTATTCATTTTGCATATTACCCAATGGGGTCATGTTTTCCCCTTTTATTGATCTTTTCTTTCAAACTCATTAAACTCACAAACGGGCCCTTTATTTGAAAAGACAGCTGTCCCTCTTTCACTCAGCATAGCATCCTGAACATTCACACAGTGAAAAGCACTCCCCGCTGCGTATAAACCATGAAATGTGTTTGAAAATAAAGCTTTTGATTAAAACTGACAATTCTGAGCTTCCCATGCTGTCCCCCAAGCTGAAAAAATGACATCATCTGTGACACCAGCAGTGTGGGGAGAGCCCGGTGTCAGAGCATGTAACCCCTTCCCCGCCTGATTTCAGAACAATTTAACAAACAAATCAACGGGGCAAATTTTCTAAGGGGCCTCACCCCAATCTCTGTTCTTGAACAGATAAGAAACTTACTTGCATTTTCAATTCTTGTGCATGCAAATGACAGGATTTAGGCACATGAAACCCATTTGCACAGGCAAACTGTTTTACAGATGTGACAGAGCAAAAGAATTGTTACCATGACTGAGCACACAAACAGAGACAAAGTCAAGGGCCCCCTGATAAATTGGCTTTTAAGGTTTCAGGGAAATATTAAAAATATTTTAGTCTCTTTGGGAAGAGAAGTGCACTCAGCCAACTAAAATGATCATTTTAACTGAAAATGTTATTTTAAAAAATCGTGAAAGCTGCCCTGAGGACTCCACCTCCACTAAGCAAACCTCTCAAGACAACACTTTAAAGTAGCTCCAGTGTTTGCAGTAGTTAAAAGCCGTCTGACCTTTTGTTAAAGAACAAGTAAACATCTTCTGCTGGTCTCTTTGGGGGTTGCTTAAGAAGATCTCATTATAGAATCCTCACTTTAAATCCAGTGAGAAGCATGTGGACTTTCAGGCAAACCTGGATGTTATTAGCTTAAAGTTGAAATGTAGAGCTCTCATAAAAGTGTAGTAAGCAATGTAAAGTCCCTGATCAGTTACAGGATCTTTGAATGGGCAATTACACCTTACATGAATTATCTGGAAATCGGCTCTTCCCACATATGCTGAATCTATCAAATTCCATGATCAAGATTCAAGATTTCCTCCGCAACAGCTGAAGACAACACAGATACCCAGCTTTCTCAAGCTATTCCGAGCTCTGTCATCAACTGCTACTGGGGAGAAATGGAATCCCAAACTCAGGTTCTGTCAGGTAAGTAACGAAGGAACTGGATTTTCACCACTCTGCTTCACCGCTTTGTTAGTTTTCTTCTCTCTCGCTCTCATCTTCGCACCTTCTTCCATGTTCCCCTCCCCCACATGCCTGGACTACCCTTTCTAGTCCAGTACACCTCATACTTAGCCTTCTTTTTATTCAAGTCTCTTTCTGAAAAACTCATTTCCCCTATAAAGCTCATAATGCTATAAACCATAACTGTAAAACACAGCCCCAAACCTTTACTGAAATAAAAACTAACACAGAGTAAAATGATATAATAGTGAACACTCCAAGGCCCTGATCCTGCAAACATTTACCACATTCTTTGCATATGCAAGTTGTCTAAACTTAGTCTAAACTGAACTCAATGGGATTATTCACATGCGTAAAGCTAAATAAGTACATAAGGGTTTGCAGGATCAGGGCCTAAGTTACCACCATGCTGAGGAGCTCTTAGTGATTTTTGAGTTTTATCTTTGTCTATTTACCCTCTAAGCCAGGGGTTCTCAAACTGGGGGTCGGGACCTCTCAGGGGATCGCGAGATTATTACATGGGGGGTCACGAGCTGTCAGCCTCCACCCCAAACCCTGCTTGCCTCCAGCATTTATAATGGTGGTAAATATATTAAAAAGTGTGTTTAATTTATATGGCGGGGTCCCACTCAGAGGTTTGCTGTGTGAAAGGGGTCACCACCAGTAAAAAGGTTTGAGACCCACTGCTCTAAATGCTGGGGGCAGGAGCCTCATATTTCTTTGTGTCTTGTGCAGCATTGAACTAGGGTTACCATATTTCAGCAAGCAAAAAAGAGGACGGGAGGAGCCCCGCCCTAGCCCCGCCCTGCCCTAGCCCCGCCCCTGCCCCTTCCACTCCCTCCCACTTCCCGCCCCCCTCAGAACTCCCAACCCTCCCCCTGCTCCTTGTCCCCGGACTACCCCTCCTGGGACCCCTGCTCTTAACTGCCCTCCAGAACCCCACCCCCTACCTAAGCCTCCCTGTTCTTTGTTGCCTAACTGCCCCCTCCTGAGACCCTACCCTCTAATTGTACCCTGACTGCCCAAAACCTTATCCACACCCCCACCCCCAGAAAGCCCCCCCAAAACTCCCGACCCCCCCCCGCTCCCTGTCTCTTGACTGCCCCCTCCAGAACCTCCCAGCCCCTTCTCCGACCCCCTGCCCCCTTACCCTGCCGCTCAGACCAGCGTGCCGGGGAGGAGGAGCAGGGGGTGGAGCTCCAGACTGCCGGTGCGAATGGCCGGCTGGTGATCTGCGAGGGAGGGAGGGAGTGCTCTCAGCTGCAGGGGAGAGGAGGGGGAAGTGGAGGAGGGGCTCTCTCTGGCTGTCGGAGCCCCATGTAAGTGGCACCATCCGGCCGGCTGCCCTGTTAGCCACGCGCGCTCTGCATGGGGGGGAAGTCCGGACATTTACAAATTCCCCCCGGACGCTATTTTTAACTCTAAAAGCCGGACATGTCCGGGGGAATCCGGACGAATGGTAACCCTAATTGAACAAACCCTTGGTGCTTGATAAATAAATCAGGAGAATGCACAAGAATGAAAAATTTCACATACTTTGTTTTAAAATTTAAAACTCTCTGTAATTTTAAGCCCACTTGTATATTTGGGGATGGCAACAGTGTTAAATAATAATGCAAGATAGCAATGGAGGATGATAATGCCAATTAGGAATGCTTAAGGAACTGCATAGTACTGTAGGTTCACAGTAATCTAGCCATGTCAGAACTATGTTTATTGCAATTAACAGAAAAGAATTACCATGAAGCATTACTATTTCTTTATTGTTACACTGATATGCCTTAAAATTCAGACTTCAGGAGGTAAATAGCTAGCAGGTGTGTTAGCAATTTAGCTAGCTGATTGACTCACACTGACATTAATGGGAGACATACAAGTAAATACTTACATCTCACACTGATAATTTACCCCCAGCCTGATTGGCACCATAGCGGCTGCAATGCGAGTTAATGCTGTTTTGGTTTCTACATTTTAAAAAGTCTTCATAGATTTGTCACTGCAGAACTGGTCATGCCTGCATAACACTTTCCATGACCCTGCAGAAAAGAATTGAAACAGGGAGGCAGGGAAAATGCATGAAAGGAAGAATAGCTGTTTTCATTCTCCAGTTTCCATATCTCAGCTGGTCCACCTGACATCACTTGGGCACCCAGTTATGAGAAATAGGGCTTTGAGCACAGAATACACGTCTCTAGCTTCCAGACACCAAAGCAGCGAACGAGAAAGCAGGAAAGACAACAGGGTTAGAAGGAATTTCTCTTCGGGCCCCATCTGGTGCACAGACACTGCATCTACTCTGTCCTAGCATGAGACATTCAGCCAGGGAGAGAATGAGGAAGGGAAGTGAAGACTGAGGGAGGAGGAGGGAGAGAGAGAGAAAGACCTTTGTGAAGACTGCTCATATTTGCAGCTATTTAGGTGCCAAATGCTCAACAGCGCAAACACTTTGAACGATTAGTAGTAAAATAAATACTGGTCTTCCAGGTCAACCAGCTCTTTCGGAATATGCACATTTTGCTTTCTTTTTTGTTAATAAATGGTTAAAGGAAAATTCTTACAGGTCAGTAGGAGGGAAGCTCTGGAGTAGGGTTCAGGGGAAACAAGGAGAGGCTACTCAGAACTGATGGAGAGGGGCTGAGGATTGCCAAAGATGAGCTTTGAAATGAGGGAGAAGCTCCTGATTTTCATCATGAATAGCTGCTCTTTGAGCACAATTTTCAAAAGCACCTAAGTGACATAGGAGCCTCTGAAAATTTTATCCTTTGTCAACATGAAGCAATAATTTAAAAAACCTAAATGCAATATGCCCTTTTCTGTTCACTCTGGAAGAACAGCTTTCACAGCATTTCCTGGGATTTGGGGGACAGTTTTCAGGGAGGTGCAAAAGGATTGACATTTCTCTCTCTCCATCCCTCTTGGGAACATCCAAAACAAATAAGACATTCTCGGTCTGTCTTTGCTGAAGAAGGTAATGCGAATGAACCCCACACTTTTGTTCTCTCCCTTTCTCCCAACCCACCCACCCAACTTCAGTGCCCCTCAGTCAAACAGTGTTCTGGACAGCAGCCATCATCCACAAGGCCTCTATAGGGATTTTCATACAGAGCTTTTTGTTTAGGTCATAAGCCCCCAGCTCCAGCCTGTCAAGAGTTCTGCAAAACTATGAATTGTTTATATACTTGCAGAGAAAGCAATGCCATTCTTGCTAATATTTCCCTGCAATGAGGACAGTGTCAGTAGAGCAGTGTTTCCCAACCAGTGTGCCATCAGGCCCAAACAGGTGTGCGGCAGAATTTTCTGAAAAACTACATGTGAGAACAAAAAAAACCCCTTCCCTTTTATTTTAATTAGTGTCAGAGCCAGATTGCATTCTGTACTTTTCCTCTGCGGGACGAGGCCCCTTTCAAATATTATGCATGCATCACGTTCCATTCCCCAAAGTGAGGTTAAGAGGGATAAACAGTAAACAAAGATGACGTACCCTGATGAATGCAATGCACTGCAATGAGCCTTTGATGATGATGCACACAAAAAAACATACAAGTCAAGCCTAAGTTTTATATTTACATTTGACTTGGGGTAAAAGCCAGAATGAGCCGGACCCGGGATTGCATGATAATTAATTACATTGCATTTTAAAATGGCGGAGAAAGTTACACACACTTGGGAAGACTATTTTGGGAATGAGAAGAAATGATTAATTATTAATTGCTTGTCATCCCAAAATATTATTCTCAAGTGCGGGTCACTTTCTCCAATGAGCATGCGTTTGTCCAGAGTTCTTATATTTAGCTTTAACGTTAGTTTCCACTGTTGAAAATGTTAATTCTGGCACAAAAGACAGGTCGCGATCTAACATTAGCCGCCATGGTTGTTTTGATTTTAACCCTACTAGCCTCATTCTGGATTGGCTCATAAATATTCATGAGACAAAATTAAGAGTGGCCTAAGGATAGATGCAACATTACACTATGGTTATATGAACTTGACGTTACAGGAGTCAAGTGGTGGTTAGTGCGTTTTTCAAATCTTACAAATCTCAAAAGTGACAGTGGTGAATTTTGAATTTATGACCCCAAAATAGACAAATATTTAAAGAAAAAAGATTTTAGCAATTTCACATCTGCTTGCAGTGATGAAGCTGAACCTAAAACTAAGAAAGTGGAAGTGGTGAATCGACACTTCTGTGAGAGCTATCCTCAATATGGGGAACCATCTTGCACTCTTCCACATTGTCTCATGTGCAGGGAGAAACTCTCAAACAATGCCACGGGTCCAAATAAGTTAAAACAACACCTTACAAGCAAACATTCATCCCTTGCCAAGAAGGACACACTTTGTTTTACACATTTGAGGGACCAGAATGAGAAGCAAGCATGACTTATGATAGACTGTGCAACTGTTTCTGACAAAGCACTGGAAGCAAGCTACATGGCTGCTGAACTTGTAGCAAAGGCAAAAAAGCCACATACAATCGGAGAGACATTAATTTTACCAGCATGCAAAGAAATCGTGAGAGTAATGTTAGGTGCACATGCAGTCAAGGAAATTGAAAAAGTTCCCCTTTCAGATAACAAGATAAGTCACCACACTGATGATGTCAGGTGATATTGAGATGGTGCTCGAAGAAAAATTAAAACCAAGTGGAAAATTTGCATTGCAGCTTGACAAATCAACAGGTATCAGTGGCCATGCTCAACTCTTGGCTAACATAAGATAAGTTGACGGAGATAGTATCAAAGAAATTTTTTTATTTTGCAAAGAACTGCCAGGTCACGTGACTGGAGAGGATATATTCAGTGTGACAACAGCCTACTTTGAGGAAGGAGAACTTCACTGGAAAAATTGTATCAGTGTTTGCGCCAATGGGGCAACCTGCATGACTGGCAAAGTGAAGGGGTTTGTAAGCAAGGCCAGGGAACAAAACCCAGATGTGTTGATGATGCGTTGTTTCCTGCACCATGAAGTTCTCGTCACCAAAACACTGCCAGAAGAAATGTCTTCAGTGTTAGATGGAGCAGTAAAACTAAAGAACTTTATAAAATCGCGGGCCTAAATATCACACATTTTCTCCTTGCTGTGTAAGGAAACAGAAGCAGAGCACCAGAGTTTACTTTTCTACACTGAAGTACACTGGCTTTCCCATGGAAAAGTTCTCTCATGCTTGTCTGAGCTGAGAGAGGAGATCATAATGGTCCTAACTTCGGAGAAATCAATGTACACGGACTTGATCGCTTATGTGGCATGGTGTGCAAAGCTTGCCTACCTGTCTGATACATTCTGCCACCTCAATGAGCTGAACAGGAAAATGCAAGGTAGAAATGAGCATCTTCTCTCCAACATGGATAAACTGCATGGGTTTAGGTCTAAGTTAGCCCTCTGGCATGAAAAAGTAGCAAAAGGAACAATAGAAATGTTCCCCTTGGCAAATGCAGCAGATCCTGCTGGCAATATTTTGGTCAGTGTTGTTTCTGAGCATTTGGAAAGTCTGGAATTAAAATTCAGTTCATATTTTCCTTCAATTAATAGAGAAGATTTTGACTGGTCCGAGATCCTTACAGTTCCTCTGCAATGCAAAGCGCTAAGAATGTTACAATAACGGTTCAAGGTCAGCTTGCTGAATTAAGGATGGATCACATTTTGAAAATAAAGCTTCATGATATGCCGTGGGACTCTTTCTGGTTGAAGGTGGGAGGAGAATATCCTGTAATCTCTGACCATAGTATCTCCATTCTGTTGCCCTTTTCAACTGGTGCAAGTTAAATTTTTCAAGCCTGACTTACATCAAGAACAACCAAAGAGAGCAGTTGAGGTCAGTGAAGCGAGAGCTCAGAGTGGCACTGATAACATTTCCTCCCAGGGTTAAATGACTCTGCGCATCAAGACAAGCTCAGGTGTCTCGTTCAAAGTTTTTTGTTATGTATTTTTAATTCTTGTATATAACTTATGGTCATTCATCACAGACTGTGAATCACTGTGTGCATCGAATTCAGGGTAGCATTTCAGAGTTCCATTCCATGTCAGGTGGTGCTAGGCTTGCAATCTCTGGAGTTTGGCTTTTGATGTTGCTCACTTCCAAAGCCATACAAAAGAAGAAGTGGCTCAAAGATGAAAAGGTAATACCGTAAGTCTTGATGCATAATAATATCACTAGTTGACGTTTCTTGATTGGCACAACTTTTGTAGTATTTGTTGTTCATCATATAATAAAACAATTATTTTTTTATTTGACATCTTGTTGATGTGCATGTGTGAGTTGGCTGAAAATATTTGTCACAATCTGTACAATACAGCTAATGATGTTAGACTTTAATATGGTGGTGTGCCTCAAAATAATTAAAGGTAGCAAGATGTGCGCCATGGCAGAGAAAAGGTTGGGAACCACTGTAGTAAAGGGATAGTTCACTTGAGCTCTCTCTCATAACTATGCCTTGTCTGCACTCTCTCATATACTGCAGCTCCAAAGCTGTCTTCCAGATCTAGGCTCACATATGGGGAAGAGAAAGAAAAATCTTCACCCCTTAAATAAAACAACTGAGTGAGACACTTAAACACCAGCCAGATAGCAACAAACACTGCCTACTTCCCCTTCCTGGGACTTCCAGGAACAAAAGAGGCACAGATTAGGAAGCAGTTTTGAGACACTCTGCAGTGACAAAACTGACAATGCACATACAGCTTGATGGTGCAATAGCACAACTGGGTTACGGTGAATTAAGAAAACCACAACCACCAATCAATACAGACTAGTAACATTATGGAGGACACTATACAGTCTTTTTAGCGTATGTGCAACATGCCACAGCTGGCACGTGACCAGAAGTCATCACTGAGTTTGGTCTGCTGGTTGAATCAATGGCTTCCCCGGCCTGGGCTGGGTACTGACAGGGAGTGCCACGTGAACACTGATCCATGCCCCAGTAGTATGCCATTTTGCAGTGGTTGAGACAGTCACAGAGATGAGTATAAAACCATTTTTGCCGCATATCCACTTTTCATCATTTCAACTACATTTGTTAAGTGTCAAAGACAACCCTTCTCAAAGCTTGTTTTTCAGAACAATAGATTTGGGACATCACAATAAGTTTTGTGTCAGAAGACTGTGATGGCAAAACAGGGCATAAGGGCTTCACTACAGGACACCCTACAGCTAGGAGGGCACCCTGAACTCTGATCCAAATATCCAAGAATGAGGGGGAAATTACACTAAAAATAAAACTGTCTTTTGTACACAGGCCCCTTCTGTCTCCTGTCTGACCCCAGTGTGAAAATTCCTCTTCAAAGTCCAGAAAGGAGAACCAACAGCCTTCATCAGGCAAATCCATCTCTCTTCCAAAGGCACACCGAAATATACCTGGATTACTTGACTTATTCATATTCAGAACTCAGCCAAACTGCTAGTGAATAAACTGGCTATAGAATTGCCACTATATGAAATCATACACACTGTGTATGTAAACAAAGCAATGCTTTCAATAGTAATTATCACTACCAATTTCTATTTGCATCCACTCAATCCCCGCAACCTCCCACATCCCTTTTAGGACCAGTGCTTTATAAACAACAAAAGAAAAGAAAACCTCACTATGTTCATGAGTGTGAGGACATAATTCTGGACGTGTTCCTTCCCATGGAACCGCACAACTGTATCGTCCACTGCCAGCAAGACCTCAATGTTGTAGTCATCCTTCTTGGCGTGGCGTCTTTTCCTGTCCACTTCACCGAGCCGGTCTTCAATCAGGTCCAGTGAGTTTGGGAGCTCACCCACACTGAAGCTTGGAACTGAAGGGGTGAGAGGAAAGAGGAAATGGTGAGCGATTTCAAGGCTGCTTCATGCAGAACAATGTGGCTTTAGCAATGTTTCCTGGTTCTAATAGTTACCATATATACTCGTTCATAAGCCGAATTTTTTTAGTAAAAAAGGGAAGCACCAGAGAAGGGGGTCGGCTTATGAACGGGTATAGAGAGGGAGAGGAAAGACACGGTTTTGTCAGCCTGAGGAATAAAGAAGTGTCTGGTGGCTGTTTAGCAACAAAGCTGCAGTGTCTGGTCTTTTATTCCATTTAAGGAGAAGGTGCATGTGTGCTCCAGTTTTTATTCACTGGGGAACTGGAATGCAGTTTTGGCTCCAAGGCCCAGAACCAGCCATTTCTAATGTCAGCTTTCTCTGGCAGTCATGACTTCTCCAAGCCCAAAGGACTACTCATCCTGGGTGCCAAGAGGAATGTCACTCCCCATGTCTGCATACACCTTGAGACCCCACACTGTGCCTACTCTCTCCCCACCTCTGCCAATAACCATGGAACAAGTGGCTATTTCAGATGCTTTCTATTTCTGCAGTGAAATGTTATCATCTCCCTGATGGGAAAACAGCAAGTCCAACATTCTGAACATTTTTTGGCTATTATCTTGCTTAAAATCTCTAATGACAGAAATAAGAATGCATCTTCACCTTCACTATTACTGTTCAGTGTTTGTATCCAGGATTGGGGCCCCATTGTGCTAGGAGTTGTACAATACACATAAGAAGGACCATAGACAGGCAAGATATATAGGAGAACGCAGGAAAGTGAAAGGAGATGAGAAGAGTGATCAAAGGGAGACAAAAGGAAACAGAAAGTTAAGACCCAGATCCCCAAAGGCATAGGAAACAGGCAGCTAAATACCTTTGAGGAGCTGAGCCAAAATCCATCAGATGTCATTTCTGGAAGCAGCACCTCTTAGTGGCTACTGAGAGCAGGCATTGCCAAAACCAGAAAGGATGAGTTAAGGACTTGGAACATGTTTTATTTTAAAAGTGACTATCATGGTGGTGAAAGGTACAAGACTAGACATCAAAGGGAGATGACTTTCAAGGATACTAACATCATGGGAAGCAGGAACATTATCAATCCCACTACTCACTAAATTCAACACTAAATTCGCCACTCAAGCCAAAAATCTGAGTAAGTGCCCCCAAAATGAGTTTTAAGGGTTCTCTGAAGACAATAATAACTTATGGGGTAGCTGGGCAACCTCTCCACCCCCAAGCCGCTTGATAGCCACATGATTCTTTGATACTTGTGCCCTATTTGGGAGCATGTCATCTAGCTAAATAAAGCTGGATGACATTAAGAGAATTCCATTGCTCCAAACAGTGAGTCACATAAAGCATCTCTCTCTTCTGGTGTAAGAGCTCTGATCTCCGCACAGCACATCTTGCAGGAATTTCTGTATTTGCCAACGAGGGGGTCGTTTTCAAGCAGATGGATGAAGACTGTGAGGCCCAAGCTGTGAAACTGTGTTTAACATTGGTCAAGAACATTAAATATAGCAAAGCAAAAAGCTAAGCTCTCACCACAACTCAGACTTTGGCCCCACACCCCCATCCTACCACCTTTAAAATAACTTATCCAGTCACAATGTTTCAAGAAATTCCTTCTCTATTTTTACCCTCTCTCCTTTCTACAGAGCAAGCTTTGACAGACACATCACACATTTGCGCCAGAGTTGTCGATCCACTCTTACATGATGTCCTCATTGGCCAGGTGCCTGGTTACAGTATAGAATGTGCAGACAGATGGGAAAGACCCAACAAGAGCGCAAGTAAGTAAACACAGCCAGTGGGCTTTGCCTCAGGTAATGTATTCACTCTTCCTATGGTAAAGCCTTTCTTTTTAAAGTGAATGTAGTGCTCATGAAAGGTGTCTGACTGGCAGCTTTGATTACCCACCACATAGCCAACAAGTGATGGTGACTTGCAGGGCCTGATTCCCCCTTCCTCTGCACCCTGCGCTATTACTAGTGCAAAGTGGGGGTAACTTATTCCCATTCTGATGGGGTAGTGATTTACATCCACTTTGCAGTAGTGTAAATGATAAGACAAGGTGCAGGGTAATGGAATCAGACTGATTGAATCCACACAGGAAAGAGTGATTTCTGGATGGCATCATCATCACCTGAGCATTCCAATCCTCCAGCCTCCTCTAAACAAGAACGGCTCCATCTCCAACCAACAGTCCCAATAAGTCATTCATCACCTTTTCTTTGCCCCTATTGCTTCATGACTCTTTGCAAAAAAAATGTTATGAGATATACTTAATCTTAAAGAGCAGCTGACATCACATGGAAGACTTTTAAAATCCCATTCTCTTTAGAGGTAATTCTGCTCCCAGTATGTGCTGCATTTTTGGTGTGTTTCTTCACCTCCTTCTTTACTACTGAAGTACATAGGCTTGCTAATAGGATCTTTTCTTTGTTAAGATTTATTTGCTCCTGCCTCCATTCCATGCTGTGTTTATAACAACACGACTTTTAGCTGTGGAAATGAGTATGATGTTACAAGAAGGAGATAATGCTAAAGAATGTTAATTCTTACTCAAACATATACAAAGTGCCAGTGCTTTACAAACTTTGGTCCTGATCCTATAAAAAAACTTCTGCATGCACTTAACCTTATGCATGCAAGTAAAGAAGTCAGCAGGACTATTCATGTGTGTCAAGTTAAGCACATGCTTAAGTGTCTACAGGCTCAGGGCTATAAATAAGTCACGCCTCATGCCCAAAAGACCTAACAATCTAAAAAAGAAAAGACAAACACACAGAAGACAAGACACAGGACAAAAGTTCAGGAAAAGGAAGATTTAGGGATTGTTATTTACATCCAGAAAAAATCAACACCTAATTTCACTAAGTATATTCAATTAAAACAAAAACCTGCATCTACACATCTGTCTTCAAATCAAAAAAGTTGCAAAATTACAAACAGAACCAGCCATTCTAACCTCAATTCACCCTTATCCCAACTCCATTTTACCCCGGTGCTTTAGCTCATAAGATGTGAGATTGTCTATTTTATCCATTCTTCTTGGCCTCGTCTCTTTATCTCAGTGCTAGGGGAAGAAGTGGCTGACAGCAAAATCAATTTATTTTAAAGATAAGTCTCACCTTTTCCTGTTGCCGCTAGGAGGGAAGGGGGAGAAAAAATTGAAATTTGAATCAGTTCCAAATGTTGCAATTATGGATTCTCTGGACAACAGACCAAACCATCCAATTATTTTACTTAAAGGAAAAACCTACAGAAAACACTAAACCTAACTAGTACCTTAGCCTCACTTCAAACTCTAAGGCATTAACTCTCATTGGACCCCCTAACAGTAATCAATGCTGAATGTAAATCTGCCAAGAAAGTAGTTGCCTACTGGTTTTTGACTGTTATGATTCCTGAACCCAGGAACCCAGGAATCCCAGGAACCTATCCTTGCAACAAAGCCCGATGCCAACTCTGTCCACATATCTATTCAAGTGACACCATCATAGGACCTAATCACATCAGCCATGCCATCACGGGCTCGTTCACCTATACATCTACCAATGTGATACATGCCATCATGTGCCAGCAATGCCCCTCTGCCATGTACATTGGCCAAACCGGACAGTCTCTATGCAAAAAAATAAATGGACACAAATCTGACATCAGGAATCATAACATTCAAAAACCAGTAGGAGAACACTTCAACCGCTCTGGCCACTCAGTAATAGATTTAAAGGTGGCAATTTTGCAACAGAAAAGCTTCAAAAACAGACTCCAGCAAGAAACGGCTGAACTTGAATTAATATGCAAACTAGATACTATCAATTTAGGCTTAAATAGAGACTGGGAATGGCTGAGCCATTACACACATTGAATCTATTTCCCCATGTTAAGTATCCTCACACCTTCTTGTCAAACTGTCTTAAATAGGCTATCTTAATTATCACTACAAAAGTTTTTTTTCTCCTGCTGACAATAGCTCATCTTAATTAATTAGCCTCTTAGAGTTGGTAGGGGAACTCCCACCTTTTCATGTTCTCTGTATCTATATATATCTCCTCACTAAATGTTCCATTCTATGTATCTGATGAAGTGGGCTGTAGCCCACAAAAGCTTATGCTCAAATAAATTTGTTAGTCTCTAAGATGCCACAAGTACTCCTGTTCTTTTTGAGGGTAAATGGTGATCTATAGATATTGGAGGCTAGCGTGATCTAGTCTGGGCTCCAGGCAGTTACAGGGATCTCTCACCAGTTTTGCAAATATAACTGAATGAAAGTGACACTGATTACACCCATGAACCAGATAAGCTTTGTTATCCCCAGACACCAGCTCCACTGACACACTGAGATACAGGGATCCAGGGGGAGTAGTGCTTAGAACAAGGACTGGAAATCAGGAGACCTAATTTCTAATCCCATCTCTGACAATGACCCCATGTGTCCTTGAGAAAGTCACTTAACTGTCTTGGTAACAAAACCTACTTTACAGGAGTACTGTGAGGCTTAATCAGTTACTGTTCATGAAGCACCCTGAGAGTTTCAGGTATTATAGAAATGCAAAGTATTACTATTATCATTACTGGTTTCTTAAAACTGGTCTTCCAATAAAGGCATCCATACGGCATTATGACCAAGTACCAGATCTTTAATTGCATTGAAACCAGTACAGAATTCAAAAGCATGCCCTATCATACTGAAGAGAATAAATGAACTCAGTGACAGCAGACTTCTCCATTTCAATGTTTATCCAGGGAGAGGAGACTTGGGGTTTTCTCTGCACCCAGTCACCTGCATTTTTATTTTTCTACAGATAAAACACAAATCATTTCCATTCACTGGAACAAAATTATGGAGCCGATTCATCCCAAGGTACTTTCACTGGATTTAGGAGATTCTAGCTGCCAAATTGTCTGGTGCTTTAGGGCATAAAGAGGCTATTAAGCTTAACTGAGCTCCAAAGGATTTTCACCAGGATTCCTCCCACTTCCCAGCACAGGTATCATGGCTGAGCAAACAGCATGGCTAGCAGTGATTGTCAACCGCCAGAAAGCTCCGTGGGAGCTGTGGGTAGCCAAGCATAATCTAGAGCAGCCCAGGTACTCTAAGAAGCACCATGGACAAATATACACCTGGTTCAGGGAAACACAAAAGTTGCTGAAAGCTCCCATTATCAATCAGATTTCGTGCCCTAGCGCAGCTCAGCCAGAGCTAATGAAGCATGTGCATGCAGCATGTAGTAAACAGTCACACACACACACACACACACGCACACACAAAGAGTCCTACCTTCGTTATGAAGATCCTTGTGTGATTCTGCTCTTTCCTGTCTGACGGCAGATCTGCGGTAGACCACATGTGCCCTCCCATTCTCTTCCTTCTCCTGCTGCCCCTTCTCCAAAGGCTCAATGAAAAACTCACTCTTGTCTGTCCGAATCAGGCCAGCCTAGAATGCACAAAACAGAAAGGGGAAAAGGAAAGAAAGAAAGAAAATATATATACATTCATGGTACTGCTAAAAGAGTGCATTAAAGAGAACATGCAGACATGGAGTGAAACCCCAGAGTACAAGACCACCCCCATAATAGTGTGGACCAAGGCAATTTGCATTAAACTCTTTAACACTAGAGCATCACTGCTCGCTGCAAAAAAAGAAAAAGGAAAAAAATGCAAAAGTCTCATGTGCAACAGCCAACTCCTAGAGTAAACTTGGATACTGTATTTAATTAATAAACTACCAACAATGACAGCTGGTGATGGAAATCAAGATAATTTGAAGTCAGCAAATTCACTTTACTTATGACCTTAAATTCAAAGGTACACCCTTGCACATTCGTTAGCCTACCCTTCTCAGACCTCACGTTATTGCCAGAGACATTTTTGCCAATATTCATGGAATTTGGAAATTAACTGATGAGACAACTTGCACAGAAAGGTATTACTCAACCATGAGTGTGGCAGTATTGGTCCCTTATGGCATAAGCTCTTTAGAGCTGGAACCTGTCTTCCGTGAATTTTCTCTGAAGAGGCTAGTACACCTGTGTGCGCAATAAAATAAAATAAAATAAAATGCACATCAACAAAGAGAGAAATTTAGTGACATATTCAGTTGTTTCTACTCCAAAACACTGTCTTATGTTCCATGATAATTTAGAAAAACATACTAACCCCTAAAGATTGGAATAATCCTTATGATACTGCCTTAGATCCCTTAGATACTTCTCAAAACCATTTTAAACGCCTTTCCAATATTTAGAGTTGTTCACTCAAAACTGTGCAGAAATTCCCATTTCAGTCCCAATGGGGCAGATTTCCCCTCCTTGTATCCTCCATTGGCTCCCCCTTCTCCACCACATGAAGGACAAGCTTGCTATCTCCATCTGTAGCCCTTTACAATTAAGCCCTGCCCTATCCATTTGATGCATTTTACCATAATGTCAGCTTCCACCTGTTCTTTACCAACATACTAGCCTTTGTCATCTGCCAGTATGTTGCTTTCTCAAACACCTCCATGTTTCCTCTGATGCCACTCCTTATGAGTGGGAAAAACTCCCTGAAAAGATCCACAAAGCCTCCACCTTATCTCCTTCAAATATCTCCTTAAAAATATCTTTACTGTCATGTCTACAATACAGCTGGTTAGTTCCTCTTGTACAATGACGTACTCACTTTAGTGCTATCTTGCCTTGGACAGCATCTTTGTATCATTCACATTTTGCATCTTGTCATAACCTAAATCGCAAGTTCTTTGGGGCAGGGACTGTCCTACTATGTGTCTGTAGGGTGCCTAGTATAATGTAGCCCCAATCCTTAACTGGTGCCCTTAGGTGCTACTGCAATACGAATAATAATTTCCCTTTGTTTTCCATGCCTCTTTATTCCCCTTACAGTAACGTCTATAGGAACAACTCATCACTCTCCATGAAGGGCCTTCGTCTGCAACCCTTCCATCAGTCCAAGTAGCAGTACTTTCCTTGGGAGACTCAAGAGAGGTATCTATTCAAATCAAATTTGTTTTGCAAAACTGATTGACAATCTATCAGAGAAGACAGACTGAGTGGGCATCTTTTAGCTGTTTAATTTCCTTTGACTCTTGACCACCGGCTGTCATAAAAGGTCCCTCAACTTCTCCTTCTTGATGGAAAAGAGGAATGAATGAAAAAAACAATTTCAAACTAAGCTCTTTATGTGGTTACAAAATCCCTTTTCTTTTGATCAGTTACAAGTGTTTCTATTTAACTCATCCACACCCTGGGATACATCATCTATCATGCACTCCTGCTTTCAAACTCTAGCAACCCTCCAGGGCCCACCCCAAACAAGAGAAGATGAGGACAAAGAGGGAAATCAGCCATTCTACCAAACATTTAGATGTTTATTATTAATATTAACTCCACTCACAGCTACAAGAGGATCATCATCCTTGGCCATGAAGCCTTTTGAGAACATTGGATTAAAACCACTTTATGAATACAAAGTATTACGACTAGTAATACCTCCCAGACAAGGAAAAAATGTATGAAATAACAAATGTTATTAGAAATGTTTTCTGGCTACCACATGTTCTTAATTAGCATTAAGCGTCCATTAAATTTACCTTGAAATTGACCAAATCAGTTATGCACTGAAACTCCAGCTGGCTAGGACCTTAGGCAATCAAAAGGAAATCACACACTGAGAGATGCCTAGTTTTAGCAAAAACAAGTACCATGGTCTAGCGGTCACCAAGTCCTTATATCATATCACTTTTACTTCATCCAGTGACCAAGAAACAAGTTCTTTCACAACACACACATCACAGTGCCCTTGGAGACTCAGCAGCTGGACTAAATATCTTTCACAGTTTTAAAAGTTTTTTTCCCTCGTTATTAATCAACAGACTCCTTCAGGAGTTTGAAACTTAACACTGTCATGTTATGAAAGTTGTTGGCCTCCATCGTGCACATGTATGCTAATTTGTTCCTGCAGGCTTGCCCATGAATGATGGGCTGTCCACACTGGCTTATTATTGTATGAATGCCTGTGAGTACCAGGCTGAGCATACTGGTTTGTTTCTATAATATTGCCTATGAGTGCTGGGGCTGTACATACTGGATTATACATCAGTACTAAGCTACTGGAATTTTTTTTTAAGTGCATTGAAAAGCACTGTTTTACAAGAAGTACAAACAAATGACTGGACTTGGGAGACATATTTAGAAGGGACAGGAAAGGCAAATCTGGGGCCCTTCCAAGCTGACTGTGTCATTTGATTCCCTTCATATTTGTGTGCAGTTGTATTCATTGTGGCATTAGCCAACCTGGCTTGCTTGTACTCCACCAAATTTCCTGCCCCACTTCAGTTTTATTAGCTGCTTAATGCTTTTGGATACAAGTTTTTCCCCAGGAAAATAGGTATTTTTAGTTGTTCTAGGATCGTAACAATGGCCTAAAATACCATTTCTCTTTAAACATTCTTCCTGGCTATGAAAATTGTGCTTTTCTCATGGAAACATCCACTGACCATTCAACATTATATAGGATTGATTTAATGACAAAGCCCACCTGTTACACAAATATCATTTCTTGGGCTTTTCCTTACTTCACTACTTTAAAAATAGAACATTTAACACAGAGATCTTTGCCTTCCCTATAGTCTCCTGTACTCCCTACACTATTATTGAAGAAGGCTGTGTTTGGAGATGGGCTTCTCACCTTTGCAAGCCAGCTCCTCCTCTTTGATCATGTAGTGTGAACTCATGACTTTCTAACCATCCTATTGGCCAAGGAGTGCTGAAGCCACTCATTAAGGGAACAGTCAACCCAGTTAGGCCCCCAAATGTACCACTCTTTGAAGGAAGATATATCCCTGGCGGATTTTATTATTTTATATACTTAGGCCTAAATTTTCAAAAGTCACTAGTGATTCTGGGTGCCTCAGTTTCTGGGTGGCCAACCTGAGACATCTTAAAGGGGCCTGATTTTCTGACGGTGTGTGCTCAGTACTTTCTGAAAACCAGACCCCTTTAAGATGTCCACTTGAGCAGCCAAAAATCACTGGTCACCACCTAGGATCTACCTAGTAAGTCTACCAAGAGTATGCTACCTAGAAAATTTAGGCCATATACATACACGTATGTAAAAGGGATACACAAGAGATAGTTGCATAACTATGTGATAACTGCAGAGCCATATGATATGTTGCAGATATCATGCAACCTTCAGCTTCACAGGCCCTTCCACATTTCTGGGTAGTACTACAGCATCAGTTAGTGTGTCCTGCTGGTGCCCACCATCTCAGCTCTTCATAAACCCAATTACAATGGCACCAGAGGATTACACTGTAAAAAATGCAAAGCCATCCTACTCCATTTTTCCTTCAGATTCCTAACAACATTATTATGCACTCACAGATGTTATACTTTTTAAAAACTCTCCACATTTGAAAAATACTTGAAGACACTTGGTGACATTTAAAGGCAACAAATGTAACATGGATAAAATACCTTTTATGCAACACATCACCTGGGAAAAATCCTATGAATCAGCATACTGGGACAACAATAAACTTAGTCCAGACGAGTGACATTTAATTACCTGAGCACAGATCCCCAAAGGTAGTTAGGTGCCTAACTCCTATTGAAATCACTTTTGTACTATAAATGGAATGTGCTTAACAAGGTGCTATTGCATACCCTGAATTTTAGCTACAGCTGTCTCTTTCACTGTATTAAGATCCTTTCCCACCATTGTCAAGTCTTCAAGATATGGAGAAAGCTCAGTAGCAGGGAACAAAGCATCGGGGGGTTGCCAACATTGCATTTCAAAAATAAGGGACTGTTTTCTTAGCACCCTCGCCCCACCCCCCCTCCCGATATTATTAATAAATAATAATAATAATCATTACTCACCTACATTCACCGTCGTAGTTCTTGCTTCTTTTTGGAGCACTCAGCTACTCCCAATCTTGTTGTACAGAGATGAAAAAATAAGGGGTGTCCCTTGTAATAAGAGACTGTTGGCAACTATAGTCACAGGGTAACTCCTATTGAAATCAGTGGAAGTTGGGAATCTAAATAATTTGAAGATCTGGGCCTTACTACCCGCTGGACCTGTACTTAAAAAGGTTGGGTATGTTGCTTGAATGGTGTATCAGAGTTGATTATCAAATTAAAATTAGCCTCCTGTTTCCATTTCCTATAAATGCCACAAATTGACAAAAATAATGCATGTTTTGTCTGTCCTACCCATCGCTTTGCTAAATTCTTTTCAGCTTCCCTTAGCCACTTACTAATAACAGTGCTGATTAATAAATAATAATACTCATTTCTGTAGTGTTTTTTCATATTTACAAAGTGCTAATTAACTTCATAATGCTCAAAATAAATTGGTTGAAATTTTCTGAACAAAATTTAAATAATAATAATAATAATAATAGATTGTTTTTCAAAATTGAAAACTTTCACAAAACCAGTCTGGGTTTTCCTTTTTCAAAGTTTTTCTGAGATTTTTTTTTTTTTTTTGGACAAAAAGTGTAACGTTAATTATTCTTTGATGTGGTTATCATATTTTGTTTGTCATTTTTCAACTTTCATTTGACATTTTCAGTTTGTCTTGTTTATTTTTTAAAGTTTATTTTCCATTGCCAATTTTGATAAGCCACACAATGCAATCATTTCCAAACAGATCATTTTGATTTTGAAGGTTTTTAATTTAAAAAGAGAAAAAATTCATTTAAAAAAATTGCTGATTTGAAAAACAAAACAAATTCCACTGAATTTTTTTTTTTTTTTTTTTTTTTTTTTTTTTAAAAACAAAACAAAAGATTTTTTGTTGAAGTTTTAGAAACCCCTGTGAAATTTCTGTTGGTGTTTGAACCAATTCTATTTATAATATCCATAAAAGGTAAATATTTATTATTTTCCCTTTTTTAAAGATGGGTTAATAAAGCACAGAGTTTTGAGCCCTGACCCTGCAAACTCTTACACATATGCTTCACTTAACTCACATGAGTAGTTCCACTGATGTCAGTGAGACTCCATGAAGTCAATGGGAATACTACATTAAGCATGTGCTTAAGAAAATCACTGAATCAGGCATTTAGGCACAGATTTTTAAAGATATTTAGGCATTGCTGTGCTCAGTATTGCAACACCTACCTGATTTAGGAGCCTATGTCGAATTTTCAAAAGGGATCTAAGTGTTAGGAGCCTAAGGCCTGGTCTACACTATGAGTTTAGGTCGAATTTAGCAGCGTTAAATCGAATTAAGCCTGGACACGTCCACACGACGAAGCCCTTTTTTTCGACTTAAAGGGCCCTTTAAACCGGTTTCTTTACTCC
>NW_020664446.1:41325838-41326410 GCF_002925995.2 Terrapene triunguis | reverse complement strand
CAGATGCACTGACCAGGTAGACAGGAAAAGCCCCGCAAACTTTTGAATTTAATTTCCTGTTTGCCCAGCGTGGAGAGCATAGGTGACCACGCAGAGCTCATCAGCACAGGTAACCATGATGGAGTCCCGGAATCGCAAAAGAGCTCCAGCATGGACAGAACAGGAGATACAGGATCTGCTCGCCATATGGGGAGACGAATCAGTGCTAGCAGTAAACGAAATGGCAAAATATTAGAAAAAGTCTCAAAGGCCATGAAGGACAGAGGCCATAACAGGGACGCACAGCAGTGCCGCATGAAAATTAAGGAGCTCAGGCAACCCTACCACAAAGCCAGAGAGGCAAACGGAAGGTCCGGGGCAGAGCCGCAAACATGCCGCTTCTACGCGGAGCTGTATGCCATGCTAGGGGGTGCAGCCACCACTACTCCAACCATGTGCTTTGACTCCATCAATGGAGAATCGCGCAACAGGGAAGCGGGTTCGGGGTACGAGGAAGATGATGATGAAGACAATGAAGATAGCTCACAGCAAGGAAGCGGAGAAACCGGTTTCCCCAACAGCCAGGATATGTT
>NW_020664446.1:41248935-41315838 GCF_002925995.2 Terrapene triunguis | reverse complement strand
GTAGCATTTTACACTTACTTTGCCCTAGAGTAAATGACTAGTTGCAGGATAACAGAGAATGAGACTCACTGATGTATAAATGAATACATTTCCACAACCACCTAAATTCTTCTTCTGCTGGTCCCTGCTGTTAAGACACAATCTTGTGTTCAAAGCATCAAAACATCAAAAAATGGCAAAACGCCCTTTGCCTTCAATGCGGTCTGGATTTCACCCCAAGTCTGTTCCCCTGGAATTGATTGTGATGTCACAAATTCAGCATTATATTGTTACTGCTGCATCAAAAAGGAGAAAGAGAAGTGATTTAAAGGAGAATAAACCTTTGCTTCTAAAAAAAATCCTCCTTGATAATTAGCAAAGAAAATTATGAAAAACGCATGCATTGATCAAACTAACTAGTGGTCAAGTATATTATTTTATCATTTTTCCCCAAAATGGGTGTCCATCTTTACACCTGAATCCAGTGTCTCATATAACAGCAGGATACGTTCTCTCCCCACCAGCAAATGACCTCTGCAATTAACAAAACACTGTGACAGCAAGATACAGAAAAAGCAGAAAAAAACGTCAAGGGCTCTGCTGCTGATCTGTGTCTGTGCAACACTCAATTGCTCTAATTACTGTTCCCATAAAAATACTTGGAATCTTAGCTCAATTTCATGTGTGTGTATATATATATATATATATATATAGTAAAACACTGCCAAAAAAATGAGATTCCTTAGCTTCCAAGAAAACTAAGGAGCCTGCAGAGGACTATGTCTGGAGGGGAAAGCGTGATGGCAAGTCAAAAGATTATAGCTATTCCACTCTTACTGTTTCTGAACTCAGGGCTGCCTTTGGAACTAAGATGGAAGACAAGGACTCAACAGCCTATTACAAATGCACCTGAGCTACCCAGGACAAAATTTTCAAACTCAGGTGCCAATAGCTAGGCATAAAAATGGGAGACGCTGTGGGCTCAACACCTTTGAAAATCAGGCTACCTATTTACGTGTGTAAATATGGATTTCGGGCAATAATTTTAAGCACTTTCTAAAAACTCATGGTCCCAGTTCCCAGTTTTGACACAACATAATTTATCTGTACATGTTCTTCATTTGAAGCACTTAGCTTTATCAACACTGTGTGGTACATCTACACTGCAATAAAAGGCACACAGAATGGCCATGGCTGGCTTGGGTCAGCTGACTCGGGTTTGCGGGGCTCGGGCTGTGGGGCTAACAATTGCAGTGTAGACGTGCAGGCTCAGGCTGGAGCCCCGGCTCTGAAATCCCGCAAGGATGCCCAGGCTCCAGCCCGAGCATCTATACTGCTATTTTCAGTCCTATGGACTGAACCCCATGATCCAGAGACAATTGATCTGGGCTCAGAGTCTCGTGGCCACAGGTTTTTTGCAGCAGTGTAGATGTACCCTTAGTGACCAAGAGATCCTATGTGTCCCACACAAGCTATACTGGAACGTAAGAGCTATATTCTCTTTTTGAAGTTCGTGGATAACTGCTAGTAAAGTTAACAATTACAGGACATGTACATAACAAAGGGAAATGCAACACCCCTTTGGCCAGATTCTCCCCTATTAAAGGGGCATGTTTGTACAGCTCCGCTATGTGAATATGTACATATTCTTCTAGATTTCCCAATTATCTTACTGCCTACCTTGTAAATCAACACACCCACCTTTTCTACGCTTAATCACATCTGCAAATAAAGTGTGGTTATGGTCAGAAAAGCAACTATAAATATTACCTTGAAAATTCTGCCCATATCTGTTCCCTGAATGACTGTTGAATTTCTGAGTTTTATCTACTAAAACCAAGCTTTTATTCCCCTTCAACCTTATAGGTCCACTATGGGGGCCAGATCCTCAGCTAGTGTAAATTGTCATAGCCCCAGTGAAGGGAATGGAGCTATGACAATTTACACCAGCTGAGGATTTGTCCCTGCATGCAGCAAAGCAAAACTAGATACTACTTTGGACAAAACTGTCATTTGACACCCTGAAATCACAGTCTGCACTTAGGTCCTGTCTTTCTGACCCCTCCTCTCCCAACTTGGAGATGCCACTCCCATTCCAGGTACTTGGACTAATGATGGGAAGGAACTTGCTGCTTGGGGAAAGGCTACTTATGTTTTAGCAGGAGAACAGGAAATGCAATGTCGGGAAAATTAGCAGCCTTCTTCTTCCCCATGATTCTACTGGAGCTATAAAGAAAGAAAGAAAATACCAAAAGGCAATGTATTTACTTTTTTAAAGATGTAACATCTTGTTTTGATTTAGCTTGGATGACAGGGGAGACCAAAAAGTGAGTTGCAGCCATTGGGAGTGTATGGTTACCGAAGCTCTGAAAAACAGCATACTGCAATTCTACTAATCTCGCTCTGCAAATCAGCAAAACCCAATGAATCCTGCTCTGCAAATCAGCAGGTCCTACAGAAACACTGTTTACTGAAAATTTTTGAATGTATGTTTGAAGATACGAAATCCTTTATCCATCTACTACAAGAAAATTTCTGGATAGTTCGGTATTTCTTTGGGCTACCAAAAGCATGGGGTCCAATTAGTGATATGTGGTAAATTAGCCAATGGAAAGAGGCATTCATAGACCTCTGACAAGGCTGAGAATTGTTTTACTCACTGGGTCATTGACTATGTGAAGAATGAGAGAAGAAGCTGTTACAGGGGTAAAGGGGGAAAGAAGGAGCATAACTATCAGTGGACCATGACAAGAGGCAGAAGAAAAACTCCTGAAAGTCAAACAGGAAAGAGACATTGATCTCCATTCTCAGGAGCCAGGAACGGGGAGTCTCTGCATACCTCCCCATTAACAAAGTAGAGCTGTCCTCCTCTTAAAATCTTAATTCTACCCTCCCAGCCACCATTCCTTTCCTCCAGGTCAACCAGAGCTTTGATCACCACACCAGCCACTGCTTCCTAAACGTTATGTCAAACCTCTCCAACTTCTACAGCGCACTGAGTTCTGCAGCAAACTGTAATGCAAGGGGAAACATCCACAAACAATTTGTTATTGAATTCAATGCAGCAAAGACCTTTTTTGAAATGTATTTTAATATTTAATTTAATACAAAAACTTCCATTCAAAAATGATTTTCCATGCTGCTCTGAAATTTTGAGTTTGTTGCAAAATCCAGCACAATACACAAACCCCTGCCAATGTGAAATGAATAGGTCATTTTAGTCCATTTCTTATGCTTGGCCTATACACAGATTTTGTACTGATTTAACTATTTTGGTTAGGTGTGGGGGTTTTTACCAATATAGTTATACCAGTAGAAGCCCTAGTTTGGATGCAGATACAGAATGATAAAGATAACTTATACTAGTTTAGTTTATTACCTTTCCCATACAGGAACAGCTATCCCAGTATAAAGCATCTTTATATCAGTATAACTACATCCAGACAAGGGGGGATTGTACTACTTTAACTGTACCAGTATAGTTCAAACAGTACAATTTTTGTGGGTAGACAAGCCCAAAGTATAGGAGCATCCACATCACATGCTACCTCCACAATTGGTGCTATTGTCATTAGACTGAGCAGGGAGCCTAAGGACTGAATGGGCCGAGAGAGGGAACACTTCTGACCTCCTGCGGTAAACTCTCCGGGTCAGAGGTGAGGTATATTGGTTTCAACCCCACCTGCCCAGGCTTATTCTTTTTTATGGAGCAGAGGATTTCAGTCTCCAGAGCTGTCAGCTGGGCATCCTTCACTTAAGAACAAAATTCATTAAAATGTAAAGAAAAGAGGATCTGCATCCCCGATTACAGATGGATACAAATCGCAGGCTAAGAGAATACAGATATCAAACGGCACAAAGGGCAACCTTAAAAATGTGCACTTCTGAAGAAAAATGTGTGTTTTGAAAGATTCTACCATTTCTAGTGGAATCCATCATTATGCACACAGGAAATCTTGCAGAAAATCATAGAATCTTCTATTTGCATTCTTGTGACCCAGGCGGAGTTCAGCTAATCTAAGGGATAGAACAGTGATGGTGAAATCAGGCAGCTCAAGGAAGCAGTGTGATAGAATCACTAGAATAACTATAAATAGTGACTTCAGGTACCCAAAGAGAAAACTGATTGAACATCCCACCAAGACCTGGTGCCATAAACAACTGTTTCTTGGAGCAGCTCATTTGGAGCACACGTTACTCTTGACTTGGGCCTGAGTAAAACACAAGAATTGATTAAGGAGTGGCAGTGAGTGTGGCTGAGCCACCTAAAGCAGTAACCATAACATAACTGTTTGACATCCTCATCGGATTTTATCAGATCGTTGCACTCGATGTCAGGTTAAAAAATTAAAATCCATTCACTCAGAAGGGAGGTTGCTTAATATAGCTCAAGTGATATGACAAAATAACAAATATTGGCATGTGGAATAAGGAATAAATGGAGTCAGACAAAATTTGAAGGGCAAATATCCAAAGATGTAATAAATAATAAGAAATTTCCCAAGTGTATCAAAAGAAGCCTGTGGGAATATCAGTTGGATGCCCAGGGTACAGAGAAGTGATGAAATAACTCAAAAACTTAAATACTGTAGCAATAAATTAGCAATACTAGATGTAATTCACCTACCAGTTCTGAAGAAATTAAAGTCTTGAAAAACAGAGCTATTAACAAAAACATGTAAGTTATCAGTGAAAAAAATTACTATCTTTTCTAGAGAAAAGGAGGGCAGCAATATAATACCTGTTTTTCAAAAGGTACTTAGTGTGATCTCAGGAATTCTGTAGATCACTGAACCTTACTTCAGGAGCAGGAAACATAGCAGAGAAATGCCTTGGAAATAAAATCATAAAGCCAAATGAGTATAATTTGATATGAACCAGCACAGCTTTTGAAAGAACAAGTCACACCGCTATAACCCATTAGACCTTTTCAAAGGAGTTAACAGAATAGTGTTTAAAATGGAACCAGTGAATCCAAAGCATTTACACGTCCACATTTTTGTCAATGAAGCTCCTCACAAAAGATTATTGAGGTAACTTGGGAGCCATTTAGGGCTCAATGGGAATTACAAATGCTCCAGCATGAGCTCAGCTCTTCGACTGGGAAGTCTCCACCTAGGCCTTGATCCTACAATGGGCTCCATGTGGATAGTCTCATGAGCCTGCACAGAGCTCATTACAGACCTGATTCCTTATTACTTTTACTTATTAGAAGCTCAGGGACTTTGTCTTTATAGCTGTCTGTAAAGTGCCTAACATATACTGTTGGTGCAATACAAAAAGCATTTGTGGTGATCACCACCATCACCACAGGAAAAAAGTGAAAAGTCCTCTTATGGATTAAAAATTAGAGTAAAATTAATGGCCCATTCTGAATGTGGAAAGTGATTACTCCTAGGCTGCCCCTGGGATCAGAATCAAGACTGGCATGGTTCAATATACAGCATTTATTAGCAATCTGGACAAGCGGGTGAATCTTGAGGTGGCAGTGTTTGCTATAAACAAAATGAACACAATTAAGTTTACTCAAGTTTAGAGACCATTTTGAGGGAAGACTGCTTCCCCTCCATTGCACATCATAAGGAGAAGGGACCACAGCTCGGGCCTGGAAGCGCAGAAGGAGCAGACTGGGGCAACACAGCACACTCTCCTGCCCCCAAGCTCATAGAAGTCTCCTCTTACTAACAACGTGCAGTAGGCATCTCCTTATAATCATCCAGGAATGCTGTCAACCAGAACTACAGCAGAGTTGGGGAGCAGCAATCCTACAAGGCAAATACCCTGGGACATCCACTGGATTTGGAGTGGATTTCCTAGCCAAAGCTAATGCTTATCCATAGAGAAGAGCAACTAAAACTATTAGAGACATATGGATGATTTAGAGTAAGAAATTATCAAAACATTTAGCAGTACTTCATTTGGGAAAAGAATAGTAGGAGGAAATATCATAGAGGTATAGAAAATACCGGGTAGTGGAGAATGTTTTGTAAGTAGTCCTTTTTGCCCTTTCTCATTATTAAAGGAAAGGGGTCATTCAATAAAATTAAAAGTTAACAGAAGAAAACAAAACTCAAAGAAAATATTTCATGTGCAATTTACTATCAAGTTGTGAAACTCCCTGATACAAGATATCAAACCTCCTCCACTCCCGACTTGGTTGTAAACTAGTGGTGGGTGAGATGATTATACATTGTTTAAATACACAGGTATACATATATATTTTGTAAACCGCTATGGGGGTTTACACTTACATTATCTCAATGTAAGACATAATTATTACATTAACTTTGTAAGATTCTAAAATTATATGAACAAAAATGGTGCCTCTGCTGTTACACCGACTAAGACAACGATAACAAAGGCTGTCTGACAAACCTCATGCTTCAGGGCATAAGATAGGAGAAGAGACACGTTGCACCAACATTGACCTCTCAGCCAATTAAACAATGCTGATTGGTTCTAAAGAGACTCCAATCCTACGTTCCTTGCCCAGAAGACTGATGCAGGAAAACAAAAATAAGAGGACCTATAGGCAGTGAGAGATGGAGGTGAAAGGCAGGGGAAATAGATATCCTCAGGGCAGAACCCTTTTGAGGGAAATAATAGACAATATACTGTAGGCCAACTAAGGGAAAGCTAATCTGTGGCAATGAGCCAATGAATGACAACCTGCTGCATGCTGCAGGTGGTCAACCTACTACCAGATAACATAGTTAATTGGATCTGTAGTTCATCTCTCAAGAGTACCACACACAGAGCACTACAATTCAAAATCTAATGAGACACGCAGAGTTGGCCAGATGGTTCCTGCCCTCAACATTCTAAAGTGGAGAGCAAGTTTCTAGGAAAGCTGGCACTTCTGTGCGCTGGAAGAGAAGAACCAGCGGGGTTAACATACATGGAAAAATGTCTCCTTGGCTTTTACGTTTCCTTCTGTACTAGAAATAACCTCACATTATAGACCTGGTCATGTATTTTTGGCAGCAGGAGGAGCACTGAGGGCACATTGGGAGCAGACAGGATCTCCAGGGCAGGAGAAGGGAATTGCAAATAAGCAACCAACATCTTCCTGTTATACTTTTAGATGGAAGGTTTAATTTTAGCAACAAACCAATCCTGTCAAATTTGCCATAGGCCTCTCTGCTCATTCCTTGGGTTGCCAGCAAAGAGGTATTGGAAGCTCTGATGCGAGTTGCTTCGATACAAAGCCAAAATTAAATAACCAATCATAGAAAGACAGCAAAGGTTAAATAATGAGGCAGAAGAGAAAGGGGGAACATTTGTCCTGAAAAAGGATGATCTGCCTTCTGCTTACCAGTCCATCACAGTTGCTGATAGCCACAGTGGCACCCGGCATGCCTGAGACGTCCCCGGTGAAGAGACACTCCTGCTGGAGCGGCTCTCGGAATAGCTCTTGAAAATCTTCCTGCCATTGGGCAGAGGCTCCAGGTGGCACAACTCGACGGTTGGTTTTCAGGCGGAGATGCAGTTCTTTCCCAAAGACTGTGACATTGAAGTATAACAAGCGATTTCCAGCTCTGCCTTGGTGCAGTGGCTCATCCAGGGTGCTGCGGGCCACCCTGTGCCGAGCAGAGGGTGGGGTGGAAGGATGGCTGGCTTCAGCTCTGCCAGCCGCCACTGAGCCAGATACCATGTGTGAGAGGAACCGTCCCTGGCAATCTGTACTGAAGGGCACAATCACACCATACTCACTTAGCTTTCCAGACAGGAGATGCTCTAGTGGAAATAAATACAGATAGAAAGACTTCAATACATTCAAAGCAAAGAGCAATCCTTTGTAAATGTGTTATGAAAAGTGTTTCCTCCACAGTACTGTACGTTAATTTCCACATGCATCAGGAATTTCGTAGCCATTTCGACACTGGATTTTCTTGTTAAATTAGATAAACATGTTTAAGCCAATAAACTTTCTCCCCCTCCTATAAACTCCTGTTTATTCTGTGTCTACTTTGTATTTTTAAATCAGCAGGCATATCAAATGTAGCAGAATAAACTCATCCTGACATACACTTATGCCTCTTGCATACCCAACTAACACCAAGCATGCAAACTATTTATTGTTCAGCTTCCATCTAACATTACTTCTCAAAAATAAGGGATCCCATTAAAATAAAGCTATATCAGCATCAGCATCAATTTAGAAGTGTTTGCAATGGACGCCCAGTAGGATACATACCTCCTTATTGCAATTTCCTATCACAATCAACACAGCACAGTTCCAGCCAATTACATAAAAATACACCTGTCAAAACAGCCTAAAACACTCCTACCGCCTAAATCAGAGAAGGCAAAAAATAACTAGCCGGACATGCAGACAAATAGAAATTACAAGCATACAATGAGTCTAACATTTTCAAGTCAAATATAGTAATGTATCTTTTTAATTGGCATGTTATTGCACAGATTTGATACACCACACACCCACACTAAGTAAATTTAGCATGACAAAAATAACATGGGACATTGGAAAGGTAGCCTGTGCTTTCAATGAGATTGATGACTGAATGCAAATCCCGCACTCTAACTTTTTAGGCAATTATGTTTTTCCCATGCACACTTAAATGCCAATTAAAATTACTTTGCAAATCTGACAGAAGGCCCGGCACTTGTAATACCAAGCGTGCTGATTTCAGTTTGAGCCTTTGATTTCCACTCCCTGCCCCCATCCCATCGTGAGAGTGTAAATGAGACTTAGGTAAGGGGTGGGGGGTTATGTAAAGAAAGTATTTTTCTGCACTGACTGGCAATATGGAAAATGCTAAATTCCCACCAGTTTAAATAACTGAAAACCTAAAAACAGTTAAAAGGAAGGGAAGATGGATGGATGGATGGATGGATGGACACATAGAGAGAGAGATTCACACAGGAGCCAGGAGAAAAGTAAAGGAAATTAAACTCTTAATATTACACTAGTTTTCCCCTCTGTTCAACTCCCTTCTGTGAGCGCCCCTTGCAGCCCTGTTGGCATTGCTCCTGTGAATCTCCCTTTCTCTTTCCGAGCTCACTGATTTAAGTGATGTCTGAATGCTTTAGGTTAAAAAGAAAAACCAACTCAATCCATGAACTCTCCTACCTTCGGGTTTTGCTGCCCTCGCTGTAGCGAACCAGTAGTTGAGAGGAAACAAGCAAGACAGCATCACACAGAGATAATCCATTTGGTGCTAGCGAAGCGTTTTCTGGGGGCTCTCTCCGAAAACAAGCGCACAAGGGAGCAGCTCTCCAAAGGGAGATGGAACGAAGTTTCTTCCCCTCGGCTTCCTGCTGCTCCTCCGGGAAGCCGGGCGGCGAAACGGGCTCTGGTGAGCTCAGCAATGCGCCCTCCTCTTGGAGTGCTGCAGACTGTCAGAGGCGCACGCAGAGCGGGAGCCGGTCCTGCTGGTCCCCGCCGCACTGTGCACAAGTTGGACAAGCCCCCATGCATCTGGCAACGCAAAGTGGGGAGGAGGGAGGAGACGCTGCCTGGGAGGGAGCCCGGGAGGCTGCCGCCGCTGCTCGGTGCAACGCTGGTGCCAGCTGGGGGGTCCGCGCAGTGACGCCGGCGTGTGAGTGTCAGGCCGGCTGCGGAGTCCTGGGTTGGGGGGGGGGCAGCGAGGGCCTCTCCTGGGGGAGGCACAAACAGGCGCGGAGGGGAGGTCCCTTGCACGTGGCGCTTTCAGCATTGCTACAGCTGCCATTAGCAGGCAGAGTGCAGATGGAGCCCCTGGGGAGCCCCACATTAGGGCTGTTAGCAGGCTGCTGCTCTCCTTCTCTTGCGAGCGAAGACCTGCCCCTCTGCTCCGCGACATGGATTGTGACCGCATTTTGCAGCCCTGAAACAGCGGTCTTGTTGGTGGGTCCCTGTTACGGGGGCAGCCAAAGGTACAAGGTCTTCAGCAGAAACAAGCGGCTGGGAGGCAGGTCCCTGGCTTTCTCAGTGTACCTGAAAATGCTGTGCTAGTCCTACAGCTTTGTTACAGACTAAGGAAAGTCCATGGTACCCAGTAATTCTTGGAGCCCATTATAAGCACCGGATGTACAGGCAGAGACATTCAGATCCTGCTAGCCAACCATTATTATGCAGCTACAAGCACCCCCAGCCCATGACAGGTTAACTGGACTAGTAGATGGGGAAGGCAGTAGACATGATATATCTTGATTTTAGTAATGCTTTGGACGCAGTCCCACATAATATTCTCTTAAGCAAAGTAGGGAAATGTGGTCTAGATTAAATTGCTATACGGAGCCTACGCAACTGGCTGAAAGAAAGACCATACTCAATTTAGGAGTAATTATCAATGGTTGGCTGTGAAATTGGAAGGGCATTTTTAGTGGGTTCCACAGAGGTCTGTCCTGGATCTGGTACTGTTTTCATTACTGACTTGGATAATGGGAGTGAAGAGCATGCTTATAAAATTTATAGATGTCACCAAACTGGGAAGGGCTGCAAGCATTTTGGAAGACAGGATTAGAATTTAAAATTACCTTGACAAATTGGAGAATTGGACAGAAATCAACAAAATGAAATTCAATAAAGACAAGTGCAAAGTGCTACACTTAGGAAAGAAAAACCAAATGCACAACTACAAAATGGGGGATGATTGGCTAGGTGGTGAGTCAACAATGTGATGCAGTTGCAAAAAAAGGCTAATGTCATTTTAGGATGTATTAACACCAGTGTCACAGGTAAGATACGGGAGGTTATTGTCCCACTCTATTGAGAACTGGTGAGGGCTCAGATAGATTACTGTGTCCAATTCTGGGTGCCACATTTTAGGAAATATGTGGACAAATTGGAGACAATCCAGAGGAGAGAAGCAATGATAAAAACTTTAGAAAACCTGACCTATGAAGAAAGGTTAAAAAAACTGGACATGTTTAGTCTTGAGAAAAGAAGACTAAGGGGAAGCCTCATAATCTTCAAATCTGTTAAAGGCTGTTACAAATACGACGGTGATCAATTGTTCTTCATGTCCACTGAGGGTAGGACAAGAAGTAATGGATTTAATCTGCAGCAAGGGAGATTGAGGTTAAATATTAGGAAAAGCTTTCTAACTACAAGGATAGTTAAGCTCTGGAACAGGCTTCCAAGGGAGGTTGTGGAATCCCCATCATTGGAGGATTTTAAGAACCGGCTGGACAAACACCTGTCAGGGATGATCTAGGTTTACTTGGTCCTGCCTCAGCACAGGAGGTTGGACTCAATGACTTCTCAAGGTCCCTTTCAGCCCTAAATTTCTATAATTCTATGAGGGATTGAGAAAAAGGGGTGTCCATCTGGAAGCTCAAGGTGTGGATCTGGTGAGCTACTTCTGGTTTTCCACCCTGACTTTGGGTCTTCATCTATACTGAAGCTAGGCAATGACAACTGTTTCCCTTTTTTCTTCTATGCCAGGAGGATCTGTAGAGGGATGCACTGAGGCCAGCAAGGAAAATCCCTCATCTGATGCACTGAGTTCTGGAAGCCAGATTTCATTAAATGGCCACTAATTGGACATCTGCTCTGGAAATTATGCCCCCACTCACTTTAACACAAAACAGACCTCCCACCTAGGACAAAAGTATTTTTTCTTTCCTATGGTTGCCAGTCCACATTTTAGCCAAAACAAAGTTTTGCTGATGTGATAGTATAACACTCGCTTATACAATCAAAACGATTTATTGAAACACTGCAAGTACCATCTCCAGCACACACAGAGAGGATGGAACTTCCTGCTAACCTCTCCCCCCCCCCCCACACACACACAATCAAATACAACAACATAACACAATTTAACACTAAGATATAGCACCATCTATTGGTGCAGGTGCCTTTTGCACTAATCATTACATTATACTTGAAAATTGAATGAGAACCCAAAGAAAAATGGCAAAATTGATAAAAGAATTAGAAAAATGCAAAGAAACATTTAAGGTCCCGATACAGCAATGCACCTAAGTACATGCTTAACTTTAAGTATGTGAGCAGCCCCCTTGAGTTCAATGGGTCTTTTACAGAAAAAAAAATCACAGAAGCTTTGTGAGCATTGGCACCATTTGGATTGCAACGGAAGAGTGTGTAGGTGAAGTGCTTAAGGACTGATCTGTTTGCCTATTCAGTTGGTGCTTTGCCAGCATCTAACTCTTTACTTTGTGAAGTGCTTTTGATTCAGCCTGTATGAAAAGAGATGCAGAAATGCAAATATTATTGATATATAATATTTCCATATATGGTGCAGAGAGAGAATGCCGCACACTAAGAATGCATAACACTCTAAACAAAGACACAGAAGTCGAAGCCCCATCATTGTGATTCTTCACAACTGCCTTTTAAAATCATTTACAATTTTAATTTCATTTTGATACTGGTCTGTGCACATTAGTCCATTCTGGCAAAATTGTATCATACCAAAGGTGGATCCTGATCAAATAAGCCCAATGGGCTAGGCCAAACCAAATTATTTGAATCCCTTAAAGACTAGCTTATGCCTCAGGGAAAACTTTGAAAAAGATTTTGTTTAGAAACAGTTGTGTTTATTTTTCATAATTCCCTCTTTTTTATTATTAGGGACATTTGCATAAGACTAGGATCTTGTTTCTTCAAATTACATCTCCTGCTGCATATTCCCCACCTGAAGCCATAAGACATCTTTCATCTGATTATTTCCACATCCACTGAATGGACAATTCTGTCTTCAGGTCAGAGGTATGCAGCAGAAATGGAAGTTATCAAAAGGACCTCAGTTCCCATATACCTAACCTTATCACTAGTGATAAAAATGAGAGAAGAGAAATACAAATGACACTAGCAGAATGGCTTCTAACTACATCGGTGCATAAATTGCCTACAAGGCATCAGTGGCTGTTTAAGAATAAGATTTACGGAGATAGCTTTTTGCTTTGTTGTTTTGCTTTATAAACTTTAATTTGTGATTAGAACTTTAACATAAATTGTCATTCTTATCAGTTTAGCGTGGGTAGAAACAGGAAAAAAAGTTCCACTATTCCTTGTCAAACAAGAATGAGAAGGACAAAGAGCTTAGAAATATAAACACCATGAACTAGCAGAAACTATCAGACAATCAGACCTAGCTTTCTCAGGGCTTATTCACAAACTCTTCTGGGCAAGAAGAGAAAGTAGGAAAAGAAGGGGAAAGAAGTAGCGTAACAGAGATCCTAGAGAAGTAGTAAGTGCATTACTTCCATTAAATCTTTGCATGACTAACCCAGAACAAATATTCTCCTTAAAGTTAAACAGGATTTCAACAAATTCTAATACAGAAAAGAGGCTTCACTCATCATGTATGTTCACTGTAAAGATCCCATCAGGAATCTGGCACCATATGATTACAGCACAGGTGATGTCTAGTTCCATCTAGAACACAGGCCCACTAATGGCTTACAGTCCTGCTGGTGTACCTCAGCTGGTGTCCCATGTATTAGAGACCTATAACAAATAAATAAATACAAAAGACATAATCCTATTCATAAGGGTTGCCATGAATATTCGATTAACTCAAAAAAATTAATCACGATTAATCACCGTTTTAATCGCACTGTTCAACAATAGACTACCAATTGAAATTTATTAAATATTTTGATGTTTTTCTACATTTTCAAATATATTGATTTCAATGACAACACAGAATACAAAGTGTACAGTGCTCACTTTATATGATTTTAATACAAATTTTTGCACTATAAAAATGATAAAAGGAATAGTATTTTTCAATTCACCTCATACAAGTACTGTAGTGCAATCTCTTTATCGTGAAAGCGCAACTTACAAATGTAGATTTTTTTTGTTACATAACTGCACTCAAAAACAAAACGATATAAAACTTTAGAGCCTACAAGTCCACTCAGTCCTACTTCTTGTTCAGACAATCGCTAAGAGAAACAAGTTTGTTTACATTTACAGAAGATAATGCTGCCTGCTTCTTATTTACAATGTCACCTGAAAGTGAGAATGAACGTTCGCATAGCACTTCTGTAGCCAGCATTGCAAGGTATTTATGTGCCAGATATGCTAAATATTCAGATGTCCCTTCATGCTTTGGCCACCATTCCAGAGGACATGCTTCCATGCTGATGCTCATTAAAAAAATAATGCGTTAATTAAATTTGTGATTGAGCTCTTGGGGTAGAATAGTATGTCTCCTGCTCTGTGTTTTACCTGCATTCTGCCATATATTTCATGTTATAGCAGTCTCAGATGATGACCCAGCACATGTTGTTCGTTTTAAGAACACTTTCACTGCAGATTTGACAAAACACAAAGAAGGTGCCAATGTAAGATTTCTAAAGATAGCTACAGCATTCGACCCAAGGTTTAAGAATCTGAAGTGCCTTCCAAAATCTGCAGGGATGAGATGTGGCACATGCTTTCAGAAGTCTTAAAAGAGCAACACTCTGATGCGGAAACTACAGAACCGAAACCACCATAAAAGAAAATCAGTCTTCTGCTGGTGACATCTGACTCAGCTGATGAAAACGAACATGCATTGGTCTGCACTGCTTTGGATCGTTATCGAGCAGAACCTGTCATCAGCATGGACGCAGGTCCTCTGGAATGGTGGTTGAAGCATGAAGGGACATATGAATTTTTAACACATCTGGCATGTAAATATCTTGCGACACCGGCTACAACCGTGCCATGCGAACACCTGTTCTCACTTTCAGGTGACATTGTAAACAAGAAGTGAGCAGCATTATCTCCTGCAAACATAAACAAACCTGTTTGTCTGAGCAATTGGCTGAACAAGAAGTAGGACTGAGTGACTTGTAGGCTCTAAAGTTTTACATTATTTTATTTTTGAATGCAGTTATTTTTTGTACATAACTCTACATTTGTAAATGCAACTTTCATGATAAAGAGATTGCACTACAGTACTTGTACTCACCACGGTGGAGTACAGGAGTCGACGGCAGAGCAATCTACTGGTGTATATAGTAAAACAGTATATAAATCCCTCGTATGCCCATGCTTAAAGACTGGGACTTTTCATCTTGGAAAAGAGATGAATAAGGCCTGGTCTACACTAGGGGGGAGGAATCGACCTAAGATACGCAACTTCAGCTTTAATGCCATTATAAATGCTGGAGGCAAAGCGGGGTTTGGGGTGAAGGTTGACAGCTCGCAATCCCCCCATGTAATAACCTCGCGACCCCCTGAGGGGTCCCGACCCCCAGTTTGAGACCTTGTGACAGGTTGGATCACAGAAACCGTCTTGGGAGCTGCCACCCATTGTGCCAAGACTACCTCTGCTCCTGCTTTCCCTGCCAGCTCAGGACCCCAGCACCCTGTCTTGCTGAGCCAGACACTCCCGTCTGCTCCGACAAAGACCCAGGGTCTGAATTACTTGCCCTAAAGCTGCAGGTTTACCTGAAAGCAGCTAACAGAAGTGTTACTGTCTTTAACACTCAGATGCCCAACTCCCAATGGGGTCTAAACCCAAATAAATCCATTTTACCCTGTATAAAGCTTATGCAGGGTAAAGTCATAAATTGTTCACCCTCTAGAACACTGATAGAGAGATATGCACAGCTGTTTGCCTCCCCCAGGTATTAATACATACTCTGAGTTAATTAATAAGTAAAAAGTGATTTTATTAAATACAGAAAGTAGGATTTAAGTGGTTCCAAGTAGTAACAGACAGAACAAAGTAAGTCACCAAGCAAAATAAAACAAACACGTAAATCTATGTCTAATCAAACTGAATACAGATAATCTCACCCTTAGAGATGCTTCAGTAAGTTTTTTCCTCTGACTGGACACCTTCCAGGCCTGGGCACAATTCTTTCCCCTGGTACAGCTCTTGTTCCAGCTCAGGGGGTAGCTAGGGATTCTTCATGATGGCTCCTCCCCTTTGTTCTGTTCCACCCATTTATATATCTTTTGCATAAGGTGGGAATCCTTTGTCCCTCTCTGGGTTCCCACCCCTCCCTCTCAATGGAAAGACACCAAGTTTGCAGATGACACAAAGCTGGGAGGCATTGCCAATACAGAGAGTATGTCTACACTATGGGATTACTCCGAATTTACAGAATTCAATTTTTGGCAACAGATTGTATAAAGTCGAATGTCTGCAGCCACACTAAGCACATTAATTCGGCGGTGTGCGTCCATGTACCGGGGCTAGCGTCGATTTCCGGAGCATTGCACTGTGGGTAGATATCCCATAGCTATCCCATAGTTCCCGCAGTCTCCGCCCATTGGAATTCTGGGTTGAGATCCCAATGCCTGATGGGGCCAAAAACATTGTCGCGGGTGGTTCTGGGTCCATCCTTCCCCTCCCTCCGGGAAAGCAACGGCAGACAACCGTTTCGCGCCTTTTTTCCTGGGTGAACAGTGCAGATGCCATACCGTGGCAAGCATGGAGCCCGCTCAGCTCAAGACAGCAGTCATGAACATTGTAAACACCTCGCGCGTTATCGTGCAGTTTATGCTGAACCAGAACCTGCAAAACCAGGTGATGAGGAGTAGGCTACGGCAGCGCAGCGACGAGAGTGATGAGGACATTGACATGGAATTCTATCAAACCGCGGGCCCCGGCGCTTTGGAGATCAGGCTGTTAATGGGGCAGGTTATAGCCGTGGAATGCCGATTCTGGGCCCGGGAAACAAGCACAGACTGGTGGGACCGCATAGTGTTGCAGGTGTGGGACGATTCACAGTGGCTGCGAATCTTTTGCATGCGTAAAGGCACTTTCATGGAACTTTGTGACTTGCTTTCCCCTGCCCTGAAGTGCCAGAATACCAAGATGAGAGCAGCCCTCACAGTTGAGAAGCAAGTGGCGATAGCCCTGTGGAAGCTTGCCACGCCAGACAGCTACCGGTCAGTCGGGAATCAATTTGGAGTGGGCAAATCTACTGTGGGGGCTGCTGTGATGCAAGTAGCCAAAGCAATCACTGAGGTGCTGCTACGAAAGGTAGTGACTCTGGGAAATGTGCAGGTCATAGTGGATGGCTTTGCTACAATGGGATTCCCTAACTGTGGTGGGGCGATAGATGGAACCCATATCCCTATCTTGGCACCGGAGCACCAGGGTACCCAGTACATAAACCGCAAGGGGTATTTTTCAATGGTGCTGCAAGCACTGGTGGATCACAAGGGACGTTTCACTAACATCAACGTGGGCTGGCCGGGAAGGGTTCATGACGCTCGCGTCTTCAGGAACACTACCCTGTTTAAACGGCTGCAGCAAGGGACTTCTTCCAGGACCAGAAAATAACCGTTGGGGATGTTGAAATGCCTATATTTATCCTTGGGGACCCAGCCTACCCCTTAATGCCATGGCTCATGAAGCCGTACACAGGCAGCCTGGACAGTAGTCAGGAACTGTTCAACTACAGGCTGAGCAAGTGCAGAATGGTGGTAGAATGTGCATTTGGATGTTTAAAAGGTCACTGGCGCACGTTACTGACTCGGTCAGACCTCAGCCAAACAAATATCCCCATTGTTATTGCTGCTTGCTGTGCGCTCCACAATATCTGTGAGAGTAAGGGGGAGACCTTTATTGCGGGGTGGGAGGCTGAGGCAAATCGCCTGGCTGCTGATTATGCACAGCCAGACACCAGGGTGATTAGAAGATCACACCAGGAAGCGCTGCGCATCAGAAAAGCTTTGAAAACCAGTTTCATGACTGGCCAGACTACCGTGTGAAAGTTCTCTCTGTTGAAAATCCGCCCCCTTGATTGACTCATTCCCTGTAAGCAAACCACCCTCCCCCCTTCGATCACAGCTTGCTTTCAAAGGAAATAAAGTCACTATCATTTAAAAATCATGTATTCTTTATTAATTGATTATAAACATAGGGAGAGAACTGACAGGGTAGCCCGGTTGGGGGTTTGGGAGTAGGATAGGAGGGAAGGAAAAGGCCACTAAAAAAATTCAATATAATGACAGCCTTTTGGTTGGGCTGTCCACTGGTGTGGACTGGGAGGGTGCACGGAGCCTCCACCCCCCCGCGTTCTTACACATCTGGGTGAGGAGGCTATGGAACATGGTGAGGGGGAAGGGAGGTTATACAGCGGCTGCAGCGGCACTCTGTGATCCTGCTGCCATTCCTGAAGCTCCACCAGATGCCAAAGCATGTCCGTTTGATCACGCAGCAGCCCCAGCATTGCAGCCTGCCACCTCTCATCTCGAGCGTCCCTCATGACCTCACGTTCACTGGCATCTTTCCTGTACTTTGATACCGTGTCCTTCCACTCATTCAAATGAGCTCTTTCATTGCGGGTGGATTCCATGATTTCTGAGAACATCTCGTCTCGCGTCCTCTTTTTCTGCCGCCTTATCTGAGATAGGCTTCGGGACGGAGGAGGGAGGCTTGAAAAATTTGCAGCTGCTGTAGGGAAGGAAAAAATGAGAGAAGTTTTAAAAAGATACATTTTACAGAACAATGCTTATACTCTTTCACGGTGAACAACACTATTCACATTACATAGTACATGTGATTTCAGTGCAAGGTCACATTTGGCATCTTAATATTGAATGCCTGTGGCTTAGCTGTTAGAGATCACAGACGCAGGTCCGGACAACAGAATTCGGCTTGCATGCAGCCATGGTAAGCCATTGTCTTTCGGCTTCTGCGCCCTCCTTTCCCACATACCAAGCAAAGCCCATTGAGTGCTGCAGTTTTCCTGTTAACCTGCAGCAGCAGAAAACAAACTTACCCCCCCCCCTTCAATTCTCTGGGATGATCGCTTTATCCCTCCCCCCAACGCATGGCTGGTATCAGGGAAGATCTCTGCTAGCCAAACGCGAAAAGCTCAGCGCCAATTACCCCCACACACACTTGGCTAACTACAGGGAAGGATTTCTTTTCAGCCACAGGCAAACAGCCCAGTAGGAATGACCACTTCTGTCCCCTTAATTCAATTCCCGTATTTCAACCAGGTTACCATGAGCGATATCACTCTCCTGAGGATTACACAGCGAGATAAAGAACGAATGTTGCTTGAATGCCAGCAAACACCGGGACCATACGCTGCCAGGCTTTGTCATGCAATGATACCAGATTACTTGCTACTAGCATGGTGTGGTCAAGTGTCCTACCATGGAGGACGGAATAAGGTTGCACTGCCCAGAAACCTTCTGCAAAGGCTTTTGGAGTACCTCCAGGAGAGCTTCATGGAGATGTCCCTGGAGGATTTCCGCTCCATCCCCAGACACGTTAACAGACTTTTCCAGTAGCTGTACTGGCCGCGAATGCATCCCAAGTCCTCAGGACAAATTAATCATTAAAAAACACTTGCTTTTAAACCATGTTTTATATTTTAAAAGGTAAACTCACCTGAGGTCCCTTCCATGGGGTCATGGTCTTGGGTGCTGCCTTGGGAGGGTACTTCACTCAGGCTGAGAAAAAGATCCTGGCTGTTGGGGAGAACGGAGTGCTGTGTGCTCTCCGCAAGCTCGTCCTCCTCCTCCTCTTCCCCGTCTGCAGAATCCTCAGGTGTGGCTGATGAGATTACCCCCGCCTCGGAATCCACGGTCAGAGGTGGGGTAGTGGTGGCGGCCCCCCCTAGAATTGCATGCAGCTCACCGTAGAAGCGGCATGTCTGCGGCTCTGACCCGGAGCGACCGTTTGCCTCCTTTGTTTTTTGATAGGCTTGTCTGAGCTCCTTAACTTTCACGCGGCACTGTAGTGAGTCCCTATTGTGGCCTCTCTCCATCATGCCCTTGGAGATTTTTTCAAATGTTTTGGCATTTCGTCTTTTGGAATGTAGTTCTGCTAGCACTGAATCCTCTCCCCATATAGCGATCAGATCCAGTAGCTCCCGTACGGTCCATGCTGGTGCTCTTTTTGGATTCTCGGACTGCATGGTTACCTGTGCTGATGAGCTCTCTGTGGTCACCTGTGCTCTCCACGCTGGGCAAACAGGAAATAAAATTCAAAAGTTCACAGGGCTTTTCCTGTCTACCTGGCCAGTGCATCCGAGTTCAGATTGCTGTCCAGAGCGGTCACAATGGTGCACTGTGGGATAGCTCCCGGAGGCCAATACCATCGAATTGCAGCCACACTAACCCTAATTCGAAATGGCAATATCGATTTCGGTGCTACTTCCCTCGTCGGGGAGGAGTACAGAAATCAATTTTAAGAGCCCTTTATTTCAAAATAAATGGCTTTGTTGTGTGGACGGGTGCAGGGTTAATTCGATTTAACACTGCTAAATTCGAATTAAACTCATAGTGTAGACCAGGCCAGAGAAAGACCGGGATATCATACAGGAAGATCTGGATGACCTTGTAAACTGGAGTAATAGGATGAAATTTAATAGTGAAAAGTGCAAGGTCATGCATTTGGGCATTAATAACAAGAACTATTGTTATAAGCTGGGGAGGCATCAGTTGGAAGTAACAGAGGAGGAGAAGGACCTCAGAGTATTGGTTGATCACAGGATGACTATGAGCCGCCAATGTGACATGGCCATGAAAAAAGCTAATGCAGTCTTGGAATGCATCGGGCGAGGTATTTCCAGTAGAGATAAGGAGGTGTTAGTACCGTTATACAATGCACTGGTGAGACCTCATCTGGAATACTGTGTGCAGTTCTGGTCTCCCATGTTTAAGAAGGATGAATTCAAACTGGAACAGGTTCAGAGAAGGACTACTAGGATGATCTGAGGAATGGAAAACCTGTCATATGAAAAGAGACTCAAAGAGCTTGGCTTGTTTAGCCTAACCAAAAGAAGGCTGAGGGGAGATATGATTGCTCTCTTTATAAATATATCAGAGGAATAAATACCAGGGAGGGAGAGGAATTATTTAAGCTCAGTACCAATGTGGACACAAGAACAAATGGATATAAACTGGCTATCAGGAAGTTTAGACTTGAAATTAGACAAGGTGTCTAACCATCAGAGGAGTGAAGTTCTGGAACAGCCTTCCAAGGGGAGTAGTGGGGGCAAAAAACATATCTGGCTTCAAGACTAAGCTTGATAAGTTTATGGAGGGGATGGTATAATGGGATAGCCTAATTTTGTCAATTAATTCGTCTTTGACTACTAGCGGTAAATATGCCCAATGGCTTGTGATGGGATGTTAGATGGGGTGGGAACTGAGTTGCTACAGAGAATTCTTTCCTGGGTGTCTGGCTGGTGAGTGTTGCCCATGTTCAGGGTTTAGCTGATCGCCATATTTGGAGACGGGAAGGAATTTTCCTCCAGGGCAGATTGGCAGAAGCCCTGGGGTTTTTTTGCCTTCCTCTGCAGCGTGGGGCACGGGTCACTTGCTGGAAGATTCTCTGCACCTTGAAGTCTTTAAACCATGATTTGAGGACTTCAGTGGCTCAGACACAGGTTTGATACAGGAGTGGGTGGGTGAGATTATGTGGCCTGCATTGTGCAGGAGGTCAGACTAGATTATCATAATGGTCCCTTCTGACCTTAAAGTCTATGATTCTATGATTCTAGGTGGATTCCAGTTCAGGTGACATGATCACATGTCACTGCAAGACTTCATTACCCACTTGCCAGCACACAGGTATACAGGAAGACTTACAGGTAAAACACAGCCATCTGCAGTCAATTGTCCTGGTTAATGGGAGTCATCAAGATTCCAAACCACCATTAATGGCCCACACTTTGCATAATTACAATAGGCCCTCAGAGTTATATTTCATATTTCTAGTTTCAGATACAAGAGTGGTACATTTATACAAATAGGATGATCACACTCAGTAGATTATAAGCTTTGTAATGATACCTTACAAGAGACCTTTTTCATGAAGCATATTCCAGTTATATTATATTCACTCATTAGCATATTTTTATAAAATCATATAGACTGGAACATCACACACCTTTCCTAATTGTTCCTGCCATTCTGTTAGCTTTTTTAGCTGCCGCTGCAGATGTTTTAATAGAATTATCCACAATGACTCCAAAATCTCTTTCTTGAGTAGTAACAGCTAATTTAGGTCCCATCATTTTGTATGTAAAGTTAGAATTATGTTTTCAAATGTGCATTACCTTGCATTTATCAACACTGAATTTCATCTGTGATTTTCTTGCCCAGTCACCCAGTTTTGCGAGATACCTTTGTAACTCTTCACAGTCTGTTTTGGGTAATTTTGTATAATCTGAAAACTTTGCCAACTCACTGTTTACCCTTTTTCCCAGATCATTTCTGACCATGTTGAACAGCACTAGGCTCAGTACAGATCCCTTGGGGACACCACTGTTTACTTCTCTCCATTCTGAAAACTGACCATTTATTCCTACCCTTATTTCCTGTCTTTTATCCAGTTACTGATCCATGAGAGGATCTTCCCTCTCATCCCATGACTGCCTACTTTGCTTAAGAGCCTTTGGTGAGAGACCTTGTCAAAGGCCTTCTGAAAGTCCAAGTACACTATATCCACTGGATCACCCTTGTCCACGTTTGTTGACCCCCTCAAAGAATTTTAATAGATTGGTGAGGCATGATTTCCCTTTACAAAAGCCATATTGAGTCTTCCCTAACAAATCGTGTTCATCTATGTGTCTGATAATTCTGTTCTTTGCTATAGCTTCAATCAATTTGCCGGGTACTGAAGTTAGGCTTAGCAGACTAATTGCCAAGATCACCTCTCGAGCCTTTTTTAAAAATTGGTGTAACATTAGCTATCCTCCAGTCATCTGGTACAGAAGCTGATTTAAGTGATAGGTTACATACCACAGCTAGTAGTTCTGCAATTTCCTATTTGAGGTCCTTCAGAACTCTTGAGTGAATGCCATGTGGCCCTGGTGACTTATTACTGTTTAATTTATGAATTTGTTCCAAAATCTCCTCTATTGACACTCAATCTGGAACAGTTCCTCAGATTTGTCAGAAGAATGTCTCAGATGTGGGAACCTCCCTCACATCCTCTTGGCATTGGTCTTCACTGCAGAATTCATTTAGCTTCTCCACAATGGCCTTATCTTCCTTGAGTGCTGCTTTAGCACCTCAATCATCCAGTGGCCTCATTGATCGTTTGGCAGGCTTCCTGATTTTGATGTACTTAAAAATAAATTGCTGTTAGTTTTAGAGTCTTTTGCTAGTTGGTCTTCAAATTCTTTTTTGGCCTGCCTAATTATACTTTTACACATGACTTGCCAGAGTTTATGTTCCTTTCTAGTTTCCTCAGTAGGATTTAACTTTTTTTGCCTCTACTTCTTTTACTTTGTTGTTTAGCTATAGTGGCATTTTTTTGGTCCTCTTACTATGTTGGTTTTTTTAAAATTTGGGGTAGAAATCCAAATATAAAGAAAAGGAATGACATGTTAGTGTATTTCTGAGCTTATGCCATTCAGTACAATTTATGTTTTCGGAAGCCGCTATTATTATTAATAATAATTATTTGTAGTATGATAGTACTTAGGGGCCCCCAATGTAGATCAGGGCCCCATTGTGCTGAGCACTGGACAAACACAGAATAAGAGACATCCCCACCTCAAAGAACTTACAATAAATGAAACAAAGTGTGGTGGAAAGGGTGAGATCATGCAAACAGTGAATAACATGATGGTCTGCAACCTTCATGTAGTGCAACTTTGTTATTTCCTTTCTTTTAAATTATATTGGCGTGGTGGGGTTTTGTTGGGAGGAGATTAGCTAACCAGAGAGACAAAGGAAGGGAAAGACTGCATGGAGGGGAGGGGAAAGGCATAGAGGGTGGGAGAAGAGGCACAGGAGGAGGGGAGCATAGAGATCAAGAGGAATGAGGTGAAGACACTGTGAGATTAGACCTCAGATACACTCAAACTGGTGTAAACTAGGACCTCAAACACATTTTAGGAGGTGGGAACAACAAACACTGAACAGCTGACTCAGCCTCCTGGAGGAACAGTACAGCTTTTCCAGTTTCCACACAAGATATGCTGTGCTGCATACAAAGGAAGCTCTGAAGTAGGAAAGGACCATTAACACCACAAAAAAAATGTTCTGTTAAGAAAGCCACCCTGACCTTGGCCTCTGACAGTATGAAGGTTCCACTATGTCCCAGGCTGATGGGGTGAGGGAGGATTCACATGTACCAGGGTCCTCCCCGCACACCAGAGATTTCTCTGCTACCAGCCATTTTTTCTGCTTAAGCTCTTATGGCAGCTGTACTTCAGTGCTCATGAATCATATTATGCAGAACAGATGTTGCTGAAGTGTCACTGTGGAGTATTAGAAGAAAATGAAGAGCTGTGTCACATTTGGTGGGAGGGGCTTTGACTTTTCTTTCTTGCAATTATGAAAATTAAAGCAAAAATTAAGCAAAAGGAAAAGCAACTAACCACCTTCAGAAAAGAGACAAATTTATTTAAATTGAATAAGTTGAAAAAACAATGTTATTTTTTCTAAATAAAGTATTTTGATTGATTTGTGTTTTGCAGAGTTCAGTATATAATTTGGTTTTCACCAAGAGAACCATCCAACTACTCTCCTCTCAAAAGTGCTGGCTTCACCATAACCAAATAATAGCTTTACTGGTCAACAATTAATCTAAATGTGGCTGAAGCGGTAATGGCTACACATTTAAATTCAAGTCTCATATTAATAATTTTTGTCTGCAAACCTGAGTTATTAGAGATAACTCAGGAAATACATGCAATTTGGCCCAATCCTGTAACTTGGGCATGGGCAGATTGCTGCACTTACATGGAACCCAAGTTGAAGATCTATGCACAGAATCCCCTCCACTCACAGATACTCAGGTAGCAATCCCACCTCACCAATAATATTACTCACATTAAATATTAAAAATGGACCTTGCTGTTCCCTAAAGTATATGGTGATATCTTTACAAGGGAGAGGACCAAGCAATCCTAATTGTGACAACAGCCATAAAATAGAAGGAAACCCCCTTCTTTTGGAGAGAAAACACACTCATATTTAGCTTTCTTCCCCCTTTAAAAAAGGGGGAGAAAAGTGAGAAAGGAGTCAGATTTTTCCTAACAAAACGAAATTAATTTTTTTAAAAAAATTTGAACATTTTCATGTAGAATTTGTCTTCATAAAATGAAAAATTTTGTCAAAAACAAAACTTTTCCATAAGAATCTTCATTTTTGTAGAAAAGCCATTTGTCATCAAAACGGAAAACATTTTCACCAGCTGTAGTATTAAGCAAATAGAGATCTATATAAACTGGAAATGAGTCTAAAAATTACTCTAAAAACCTATATATTTTAATGGAGTACAATATCCTTTCTCTAGGTTTTTTTTTAAAACCACCCTGGAGAATTATAGGCAGGAATATAATTCTTTATTAAATTCTAGAGTATGGTTAAAAAAAAATGTATAAAAGAGTTATCATTCCCTATTAAATTCTGTAGGGCTTTTCCATAAAGGGCATATTCAGTTACAATCAAAGATAATATCACAGTTATTTTATGGAGCCTTAAATCTCCTCTCCCAGCTAACCTTCTCAAAAAGAAGGACAAAACACTAGACTAGAAATATTCTAAAACCTCCAGCATCAGGTAGGAAGGATCTAGTGCAGTGATTCCCAAACGTGTTCCGCCACTTGTGCAGGGAAAGCCCCTGGCGGGCCGGGCCAGTTTGTTCAGGGCCGGTGCTACCATTTAGGCAAACTAGGTGGTTGCCTAGGGTGCCAAGATTTAGGGGCGCCAAAAAGCGGTGCCCCCAATTTTTTTTTACTGCGTTCCTACGCCCCCTCCCCAAGCGCGCGGTCGCCGTTCCACTTCTCCCGCCTCCCAGGCTTGCAGCGCCAATCAGCTGTTTGGCGCCGCAAGCCTGGGAGGGGAGGAGAATTAGAGCGGGGCCGGCGTGCTTGGGGAGGAGGCGGAGCAGAGGTGAGCTGGGGTGGGGAGCTGCCACGGGGGGGCACCTCAGGGCGGGGGGCGAGCTGCCGCGGAGGGGGCCGCCTCAGGGTGGGGGTGGTTGGGGAGCTGCCACAGGGCTGGGAGGAGGGCGCGAAACTTCCTTGCACCGGCCCTGGGTTTGTTTACCTGCCACATCCGCAGGTTCGGCCAATCGCGGCTCCAAGTGGCCGCGGTTCGCTGCTCCTGGCCAATGCTTCTTACCTTTTATAATTTAATAATTGCTTTTAACCTTTTATAAGGATTGGCAAGACAGCAATGGTATGGTAAATAATTCTACCCTTTGCTCATTCACTTTTTCCTCAGTGCCTCTTTACTTTGCTGCAACATTATTGCAATTTGCTCTGAAAACATGTTTTCACATCACCTGTATAGGATTGCCTCTATCTGCCTTTGGTTGTTATATGGAGAAAGATCTGTAGCAGTGGAATGGGAGAATTTAACAATTTTCTTCCATAACTAGTACAGTATCATAATAGTTTCCTTGCAGAAAGTTGTTAAAAAAGTGAGATACCTTAATTGAATATGCCATGCTGTAGTTCAGGCAGGAGCAAGGTGCACAGAGAAGCACCTGTGCTTCCAACAGAAACAAGTGTCTGATTGCCAATAACCCGGAAGTGATAAAGATAGTCAGCAATCACATTACATCCAGGTGCAGTGGCCTCTTCACTCAGCTTCTTCAGTGCCTTACAGAACATCTCCCCTCTTTTTAGCTTCAGAAACGCTTATTAATATTGGAAAGGCCAACAAGGCCTTACTATAAACTGTAGCCAGAGGACAGGGTAGACCAGCAGTTCTCAAACTGTGGGTCAGGACCCCAAAGTTTAATGGGGTTGCCAGGCTGGCATCAGACTTGCTGGGGCCTGAGACCGAAGCCAAAGCCAAAGCCCAACGGCTTCAGCCCTAGTTGGGGGACCTGTAATCTGAGCCCTGCCACCCAGGGCTGAAGCCCTCAGGCTTTGGCCCCCTGCCCTGAGCAACTGGGCTTGGGCAGGTTCAGGCTTCAGTCCCCCCTCCTGGGGTCATGTAGTAATTTTTGTTGTCAGAAGGGGGTTGCGGTGTAATGAAGTTTGAGAACCCCTGGAGTAAACTACCTGAACTACTGAATTTGCTGAAAACGTGCTTCTTATTCCACTGGCTCTCTTGGCTTCCTATGCTTCTTTCTTTCACTTTTTGCTTGCTCTTTTCCTCCTTCTTGACTTGAAGCTTGGCCTTCTTTTTGGCTTGGCCTTTCTATTCATCTCTTTGGCTTTATGCTTGACCTTTTCCGTCCTCCTTTTCTGGTTTGACCCTTCTCTTTGACTTTTAGGCTTAATCTTTTTCTTTTTGTCTTTGACTTTAAGAGTAGACCTTTTTCTTGACTTTTCCCCCACCCAACCCCTCTCCTTTGATTTTTTTTTTTTTTTTTTGTCTCTCTTTTCCTTGGTTTCCACTTTCTCTAACAGCAGGGCTGGGTCAGAACTCACATTTCTTGATGAAACAGGCCTTCCTCTTCTGCATCAGATATGTCAATGACATCTCTATAGCTCTCAGAGACTGATATTTTTCTGGGAGATTTAGTACCAGGACCAGCCTGCGCCCGGGCTCCTGCATATTGCTTCTTTCTTGTACACAATTAAGAGGCCATACTAATTATAATTATCGAGAGCCTAGCTTCCCCAAGGACGTCTCATAATGTCAAGTGCTGAGAGGTATGGTCTAGTACAAGGGTGGCCAACCTGTGGCTCTGGAGCCACATGCAGCCCTTCAGAAGTTAATATGTGGCTCCTTGTATAGGCACCGACTCCAGGGCTGGAGCTACAGGCGCCAACTTTCCAACGTGCTGGGGGGTGCTCACTGCTCAACCCCTGGCTCTGCCACAGGCCCTGCCCCCCACTCCACCCCTTCCCACCCCCTCCCCTCAGCCTGCACTGCCCTCGCTCCTACCCCTCCCCCCCCAGAGCCTCCTGCATGCCACAAAACAGCTGATCAGGGAGGTGGGGGGAGGAAGGTGGAGGTACTGATCGGCAGAGCTGCTGGTGGGTGGGAGGCGCTGGGAGCGGGGTGGGGGAGCTGATGGGGAGCTGCTGACTTATTACTGTGACTCTTTGGCAATGTACATTGGTAAATTCTGGCTCGTCTCAGGCTCAGGTTGGCCACCCCTGGTCTAGTCAACACGCTGTGGCAGTGATATGTCCCTAGTTTCAAAAATCTGCATCTGAAGTCTTTCCTCCAGCTTGCTGACGCCTGCATCTGCCCGCCACCACCAGAGGTAGAGCCTTTGTGGAAGGGGAACAAAGCGGGCTTTAAGACCTCCTCCCTATTCAGTGCTGCTGCAGGGACCAGTGCAGTCTGTGGTGTAATTTGGAGGTACCGGGAGTTGCTCTAATTATGGCTCACAGCCACACACCCTCCTCCAGGCTGGCTATGGCCTACTCTGCAGCATAGCACCCCTCCTACCCTGGGATTTGCAAGGGGCCTGTGTGAAACCACCTATGACTGGCCTCTGCAGGGCCTACATCAGGTGGGAATTGTCCTTCATCCAGCTAAGAGGCCTTTACAGCCCCTGTAAACACCCACAGTAACATAAAAGGATTGTGGCAGCAGGAATCTGGAGTGTGTAGCTTTAGTGCTTGGGGAAAAAAGTGGAGAACTCCTGTAATTCTGCAGTGCTGCGTGGACACGGAAAAGCAGAACTAAGTATTAGAGAATAGATTCAGTTTCTCTCCCCTCTCATTTTTGTTTTATTTGCCTTAGCTGTTTATTTGGTCCATTCAATATTTACATTATTTTCATTTGTCCAAGTAAAAAAATATGCAGCTCTCTTTTAGTCTGGAGGCACTCTGCTTCTGTTGGCAAAAAAAAAGTATGGATGCTTGGTTCCTGCTCATTTTGAGCACTCCTCTTGTTCCCAGGATTACATTTGTTTTTTGTAATAAACACCTTTCCAGTCAAAACCGTGAATAAATATATAGCTATAAAATCATATCATATGCACATGCACACACAGACTTTTATATGCCGCATGTGATCGTGTGATGCGCTATACGGGTTTACTTGGCCTGTGTCTGGAACGTCTGAATTACTAACAAGTGGTGAAGTGGAGCTAATCCGAAACGAGTGCCAGTATAACCTTTATACCACACTATAATGCATTCTGTACATGCCACATGTTACAGAAGAGCTATTTTAGTAACATTGGAGGGAGTTCTAAAAAAAATTAATTGGGGTTATTTTTTGCCTCCAAGTGCCTTAGATACCATGAGTCCAACTGTGCAGGCCTCATAGGGAGAGGAGAGTTATAACTAATAAAATGTGAGAAATCTCTACACGTTACCTAAAATAGCTTGTCTACCCATAATATCATGATTTTAAAATCCAATATTTTAGGACCCACCAGGGCTAGAAATGAGAGCTTAATTTCCCACTGGAAAGCTGCAAAATTTTCTCTTTCCAAGGATATAAAGATCCCACTTACAGACCTGATGTGGTAAAAGATATTGGACTGTCAGCCTGTCGACTGCTCCAAGGCTTAATATTGACCATCCTGCACCTCAGGGCAGGGGGGATTTTGGCAGAAAATTTTAAATTTGGGAATGGAAAAAGAAGCGATGTCTCCGGCAGGTTGTTTTACGGTCTCCTGAACGTGACTGTTTGAAGCTGCTCAGTGGATTGCCACCACATGTGACATTACATATATACAGAGAGAGAGAGAGAGAATATGAGAGGAAGTTTGATCTGGTTGATTAAGGTGCAATCCACATGATTTTAGTTTGTTCCTAAGCTCTGCATTGTTGCACTAGTTGTTAGGATGACATTCAACATCAATATACACTACTGAGTGACGTGTGGTGTCCATGGTCCTACTGCCTTTACAGAGATAGTGAAAGCCTCCCCCTAAGGGACTGAAGAGAAGCTGCTGACAGTGTCTCTCTCCATGAATGAGCATGACCTCATCCCTCAGATGTGCAGAGCTGTGATTAGATTAAAATGGAAAATATTTACTGCTGCACCATGAGTGGTGAGAGGGAAGCATCCCTGATGCAAGAAAAAACATCAGAACAATCCCCCCACCCCCGACACACAGCAAGTACAAAAGCATGTTAACTATGAGCAGAGAAACCCATGAGTGTCATGGAAAAGTCCTTACAGGGACAGAGCAAGCCAGAAAAACAGCTCCCCAGAGAATTCCAGAGCCACATCCTGGCCGAAGCAATTTTAATCTCTAGAACGCACATTACATGCTTGTCAAGTTGTCTTAAAATACTGGTAAAATCCAGATCCCACTCTTTCCCCCCCTCATTTGTAGTCTTCATACCTACCCCTCCCAAGCCCATTAAAAAGGCTTGCTGTCTGCCAGAATACGGAGTTGAATCTATTATCAAAAGCATCGGGGGGGTTGCAGCAAAAAAGTGGGAGTCACTGAAACGGTTTGAAGGTTTAGGTAAATGACAGATACACAGCTAAACTTTTTCAGAAGTGGTACCAAAATAAGGAGAGAGGGAAGTAAAATAAATGCATTTCTGGGGAAGAGCATACCTACGGAGTAGGCTGATCACCTTTTCTAGAGCCCCATAGGACAAGTAACTATAATGTTGTGAAGCTCTGTCATCCTGTCTTATCTCATCGCTATGCAATATAATGACATTTATGCCTCAGCACTGCAGTGCAAAGACAATCCTGCAAATTGCCATTACACAACTTAGGGCGGAGATGAAAAATAGTGAGATGAGGGGCTTACCCGAGGCTCCCTGCAAAGACATCATGGTCACGACACATGCCATGGCCAGCATTCAAGCTCTATGATGAAGGATTTGAAGAGTCATATTAAAAAGTTGCTCCCAACAGAGGCTCCAAGACGCTGCATTTTGAAAGGGCAACCCTTATTAAGATGAAATAAATGAGCATTTTCAAGTGGTATATGGGTTTTAGAGACAGAATGTGGGGATACACTGAGCAAATTTCAAGAGGGTTGTACTGACCCCTGGCAAAAAAATGGTAGTAAAGGTTTAAAGGCCTTTTTCTTCAAAAATACACATGCCTGACTTGCATACTCACAAATTCCAGTGTGTTGCTAATGTATAGAGGCACATATCAATCTGTGTGCACAAATCAGGAGCTGCGTGCCAACACTGGCAATTTTGCAGGCATGTGAATCAGGACACTTGTAAAAATATGTGTGCACTTCTGAAAATCTGGCCAAGTTCCTATTTTGAGGCTCCAAAACTATTGTGGGCTACTGGGGACATTAATGAGAGTTTCAAACATCTTGCACATTTTTTCAAAAGCATATTAAACACCTCTGCATTGCTGCACCTTTTATTCAAGACACTGTTAGAAATCGAAAGATAATTAATACAGTATATACTATGTGAATTATTAATGAAGACTCTGTACTTAACTAGTGACCCCTGATGTGAAATTTCACTTTTATGTCCTATTGCTTTTCAGGGAGACTAAGGTTCCTAAGTCACTTTGATACATTTTACAAAAACGCCTAAGTGAAAATCTCTGTTTCTCCTGGGCAGTCAAGGCCAGACAGATATGGAAACTACAGTTATGTCATATAAGAACAGAGCCCTAATCTCTTCCCTTCCAAGAACACTAGTAAAACACAAACACATTTTATGGCTGGCTTTTGCAAGGGAGACTGCCCTCTAGGTTTCCATGAAGTCATAGAGATGCTCTTAGCCATAGTTACATTAAGCCATTTCACTTTGGTAAAAGATTCTATGGTGCTGACTAGAAACAATAAACCAAAAACTGTGAAATCAAGTTATTACAGGGAGATCTTGAGGAAATATATGCAAATGACAGGAAAATCCCTCCTGAGAACAGTAAATCTTCCACTAAATGGGGTTATGAGGATGTCCGTCATTTATTAACCGCATGTGTTGCTATAACTGGATCCACGATTACGAGACTTTGCTGCTGAATTGCAATTACTGAAAGGTTTTCATCCCCTCCTCCCCCTGAGGTGATCTCCAAATGCTTGCTGGAGTACTGAGTTTCCCGTTTTTTCTTGATATAGCACCTGGTTCACCTGCAGTAACCTTGCTCTTTCAGACCTGAGGCCACACACCGAACTGCCAGCATCTCCACACTAACCTGCAGGAGTAAAGACTCAAATGGGCTGTGAAAATATACTGAAGATATTTTCTTCTTTTTCCTTTCGTTTGGAGTTTTGGCCTCCCAACAGCAGCAGTCTAAAACCATAGTCTCTCATCTGAGCGGTATTTCTCCAATCCAGTATCCAACTATCCAGACATTTATGTGGCACGGGGAGCAAATGGCTTGCCATGGAATGGAATGCATGTCACCCTACAGAGGTGAATTTCCTTCTTTTGCTGGTTGATAGAAATCAGTGCTGCTCGTTCCTAGGGAAGAGTTCTCTGTCTTATAACTCTGAACTGCAGATGCTCCAGATTGGTCCTTAGTATTGTTGTTCTAGCACTCATTAACCCGTTATTTCCCTTTCTGACCTTCACCCAACCCATGTTTCTATGATTTTAACACCTGTCTTCTGTCTGGGAGGCTCAGCACAGCACCTGCTCCTTTCTAGCTGACTTTGTGCAGTGGTGTTGAGGTGGAAGGAGCCCTTTGGTGATCTTACACTAACTTTATTAGAAGCTCAAAATGCAATGTCTTTCTCAATGGATTTTGTCCTTTGTCAAATTATCAGTGATGTCAATGCCCCTCTGTAATAGAAGTTATTAATTGTATGTTTCTGCAAAGGAAGCATGATACATTGGGTTTGTGTGAGCCCTATAAATACAGTGGTCCACACAGTTCCCTATGCAGACACTGGAAAAATCAGTGAGCTTCCCTCACAGAGTTCATTCTGGATTGTCTCCAGAACAGTGCTTGTCCTGACACCCTTGTGGGATGATCAGAGGGTTCAGCCTCTGCACTCCAAAGAGCTGCATAAATCTTGGGGGAGCAGGAAGGGCCAGGACAAGCAGAGGCCCTGTGCCTCTCCACTCCTTCCCTAGACCTCTGGCTCAATAGCAGCTCAGCTCTCACTCCCCATCTGGCCCCAGAGCACACCTGATTCGTTGTGCTGCTCAACAGCACGGAGCATGTGTGCAAATGAATTAATACTGGCTCCATCTTTATTAACGTTCTAGCTCAATCACTGCACTGTTGAGATGAGAATGGTGATGCATTAATAGTGGATGGGTCCCTATCTCTGTCCCCTCCTGACCTTGGTCTGCCCTCTTGCTAGCCAGAGATTTGGGGCCTCGTGAAAGGTCAGCTGGGGGTTCTGGTAGAAATTATGTCAGAGTCAGCACCTCTATCTGTGGCCTCCCCCAAGATTTTAGTCTAGAGAGACAGGGGGGATGATTTTGGCCACTGGTCATTTGATTTTCCCTACTCTTTAATTTCTGGGCAAAAAAGTGCTAATCTAATACAAAGAGGAAGTCAAAGTTTGAGCCTAAACTTCATTACATTGTCTTTTTTTGTTTTGTTTAAGACAAACTTGTTGAATACAGCTCTTAGATCCTTGAGTGCTTGGGCTTTGTGGTCTAGCATCATTCCATTAGACTTCACCTGAGTCCTGCAGAAAGGAACCAGAGGCCAAAGCAGCACTTAAACAGCCTGCCTTTCACCAACATTGTTATCTATTTTTAGCTACTTTTAGAATAATCAACAAAACTCTTTCCTTGCAAAGCTCCAGCTACATTTGTGCCTCAGAGTTCCTGAAAGATATTTTCTTTGGTGATGTTGTGTGATCAAACCTGGGAGGTTTTAGGTCAGGAAGTAGGACAAAAGTTGCATGTAGGCCCATGCCCTCAAACTATTGCATAATTCATGCCTTCCATGGGTGGGGTTGGGGAGAGACAATGATAAATAGGAAAGTTGGCAAATGAAACTGGAGAGCTGAAAAACAGGTAAAATGTGCCAGAGACTCAAATCATGTTGTGGAAACAAATGCAACCCCAGCTAATCTCAGAAACTTGATTGAAAGGTCAGAGCTGATGAAACAGGGTCATTAGGATTTATACTGACAAGCCTGGATGCTTTCCAACGTCTTCTGTAACTGGCTAATGAGGGAGCTAGTGAAGAAGGATACAGTTAAAATAGGTCTCCTTCTAGGAACCATTTATCTGAAGCAGGAATAACTAATAGTTTCAGAAGAAAGCAAAGTTTCAGATAAATGTTTACCATGACACATGTCAACGAAAAGTTCTTCTCTGCTTTAGAAAAAGCAACCAACCACTAGGAGGTCACACACTGTTGAAAGAAGAACAAAGGAAGTGGGGGGGGGGAGAGAGGGAGAAAGTGAGAGAGAGTAAATTAGACAACAAACAACAACAACAAGGTTCTTTCTTTATAATTATAAATCAAACCTAGAGAATGATTGAAGCTGACATTGAACTCCAGGTCAGCAGAGACCACAGAGGAGTTCAGACAGTCTGCACAACCTCAGATTAAATAAGAAAGCCACACAGAGGTTTTATTACAAGCTTCAGTCCACCCTGAAGTGCATAAACCAAAAATACAAATGACATCACTTCAAAGGCTCTGACCTCCAAGAAAATAGGACGCGGCGGGGAAACATTACAGATTTTCCTGGTTTTCAGGCTAGGATTAACCTGATAATTCAGTACTTAAAAACTCTACAATCTAAAAAAGGTAAGTGACAGTGCAGACCAACTCTTGTGTGCTAAGAACAGGATTCCTCCTGGCCCACCCTCCTAACTTCTTTTGTTGTGAACGGTCTCACCAAAGCCACTAATGCCAAGAAATTAACTTCTGAAGATCTGAGTTAAAATTTGTCTCAAGTGACCCGTAAAATAAATCAGGCTGTCTCTGTATAGTTCCCAGGAGATGTTTGCCCAGATCACAAATCCTTAACCCAACTCTCCACAGCTGTCACACTGCTCAGCAAGGTTGCTTAGGACATAGGCCCATATTTTTAAAGGTATTTAAGGATTGCTGCTCAGCGTTGCAGTGCCTAACTGATTTAGGAGCCTTCTCAGTCTCATTTTTCAGAGAGATTTACGCAGATTTTTTTCCTAAGTGCCTAAATCTTCAGAAAATGAGACCGAGGCTCCTAAATCAGTTAGGCATTACAACCCTGAGAACAACTAAATACCTTTAAAAATCTGTGCCTGAAATACTATGGTGATGGGTACACTCTGTAAATACCACACATATTAGATAAATATCAACAAAAGCAAGTGCTACAGGTCAAAATTCAGGTACATGGGTAGAAATGAAAAGTGTCCAAGGAGGGCACAGAGCAGGGGGTATAGCATGTCAGGAATGAGATGCTTTGGCAGACCTTATTCAAGAGAAGCTTGCATAGCACCTGCCTACACTATATCTAGCTTCAGACAGTGCTATTAGTCTCACCAAATTAAACGAGACACTTTGGTCATAAAAATAGATGGATGGAAGTTGCACAAATGCCTGTGGATTGACAAGAATGAAATATTGTGTTCTGCAATGGACTGTAGAAGAATCTTTGACAATTAAGTCCTATTTTCGTTGGCTGAAAAGAATAAAACAAGGTTGATGAAAGTTGCACCCATAGATGCTGGAACTAGGGGTTATGGGGGTGCTGCAGCACCCCCTAGCTTGAAGTGGTTTCAATGATATATAGGGCTTACAGTTTGGCTCAATAGCTGTCAGCACCTCCACTATACAAATTGTTCCAGTGTACAGTCCTGGTTTTAAAATGTTTAATAATTTATCTATGGAAACTTGGTCCACGTATAGTATTTCCTTATTTCATAGAATCATTGGGGTTGGAAGCAACCTCCGGTGAGTCATATCAATCATTCTAAGTAACGGCGGGATTGATTTCTATTCAAAACTGACTCTTACACCACTCGTCAAGTGCCTTCCAAAAGTGCATTAAATGACATGACAAACATTGGTCATGTGTGGTTTTTTTCTTCTTTCATCCTCTCCCCAGTGGGGAATTGTGTGCTCAGTGGAATATTTTGTATTGGTTGGGTTTTGTTTTTGTGGATTTTTTTAAGTGTACATGTTGACCCATTTATTTTGGAGAAGACCAGGTTTGAGGAGTGTACCTTGCACTTAGAGGCAAAGATGGTAACGTCTGTGATGGTCTTTAGTCCTGGGGGAGTTTATTCTGCTGTCACAGATTGGTCCCTCAGAAAGCTCTGTTTCCTGCATCAATGAGCTGTGTCCTTACTGTAGAAAGTTCCATTGTGCCAGAGGAAGGGAGCTCTCAACCACGGTCCTCATCCTGGAACATTAGGAGAGCTTTTAGATCTTTCATTATTCATAGATCACCCCTGGGATGTATTTCAAGTCTAGCCTTCAATATCTTCAGTCATCTTCCTTTCGCAGCTTGGTTCACTCAGTTATTGCTTTCATACAGGTAGCTATGAAGTTTTTTTCTAGTGTGTAATATACACTTTCCCTGCTGCAGCTCAAGCCCATTACTTCTAGTTCTGTCCATATTTACTAACGAGAGTAATTAAAGCCTGTCCACTTTTTAACATCCCTTTACAAAATGTGTAGATAGCTACCAGGTCTCCCCTCCATCTTCTATTCTCTAGGTGCAACTTGCCCAATTCACTTAACTTTTCCCCATAGGTCTGACTTTCCAGAACTCTTCTCTCTCCTCTGAACTCTGTCCAATTTCTCTGTCTTTTTTCAGGGTAGTGCTAATCAGAGCCAAGTAGAGCAGAATAATTGCCTCGTATGTTTTACATGCAATACTTCTCAAACCAATTGTCAGGGATCAGGCCCTGAAGCAGAGTCAGTCTCCTAGCAACCCAACAAGCATAGCTGGCCTGCAGCAGACTACCTGATTGACTTCACCACCTAATTGGTCAGGAAGGGCGGCTGGCTGGCAGCTGGCTCTGGCTGCTCAATGCGAATCATGCCTGCAGCTGCACTTTGCCCTTGGTGCAGTAGTCCCTGCTCCTGCTTTGTTGCAGCTCTTGCTCCAGTTCCTGTTCCAGACTCTGCTCCAGCCTCAGTTCCCCTTCAGCTCCTGTCTCTCCAGTATTCATCCTTGGCTCCACCTCTGGCTTACAACTCTGGCTGACCCTCTGGCTCTGGCATTCGATTTCCACCTCTCCAGTACTGATCCTCGGCTCTGCCTCTGACCTATAATCTGCTTACCGTCTTCAGCTCTGGCATTTGGCTTCTGTGCCTCTGGCACTGGCACTGACCCTGACCCTCAGCGCATTCCTGGACTCAGGTCTAACCAGTAGGCTGAACTCCCACTTTAGCCACTAGAACAGACCACCCATGCCTAGGATGACCAGATGTCCCATTTTTAAAGGGACAGTCCCATTTTTGGGACTTTTTCTTATATAGGAGCCTATTATCCCCCACCCCCTGTCCCGTTTTTTCAAAGTTGTTATCTGGCAACCCTACCCCTGGCCCAGTCTCCAACACCAATGTAACATGTGTCTTTTTTTGCAGCAGCAGCATCCCATTGCTTCATGTCCAATGTATTATCCATTCTGATTTCAGCTCCTTTTCTAAGGCACTCTCTAGTCTTTAGTTGTGCATTTTATCACTCCTGCTCATGAGAACCTCTTCCATGAAGCTCAATTTATTTATATTGACCCAGTTCTCCATTTTATAAATACCAGCTGAGTTTTTAATCCTACTGTATCTTTCAAAGAATTTGAGATCCCTCCTAGATTCATGCCAGCCACCAATTTGATTAACATACTCTCCAATCCATCTTTCCAAGACATTAATGAATAGACGGATTGAATGACATTGGGACCAAGATGAGTTTGAGCGTTTCACAAGGGAATGCAATCCTCAGCTGTGCTGAACAAAAGCTCAGGGACTTGAAGCAAGGGTAGCTCTGAGCTATCTTACTCCTCCCCTTGCTCCTGGGGATGGCAGAGGACCAAGCCATCCTCCAGCACAAATTAAAGCAGCTGCTGGACCACAGAGCTGCTCTAACTTGGCCTAATGGCCATTCTACCAGCCGGGGATTAGTGGAGTATGTTGCACTCCCAGCTCACACCCTCTGATCCCCAGGAAAATAAGTTACTGCACATCAGAGAATGTGGTGCCAATTCTAGGCAGTGCTTAACATCAGTTTACTTTTTTATATGTAAAAACCAATACAAAAGCAAACCCCGCCACTTGATTTTAACATCTCACAGCCTAATTTTTTGGATGCAACTCAGTTTACGATTTTAGCTAATTATTTCCATTTAATAGTTGCTCTACCAAGTCTACATCATTTCTCTAGTTTCCCTAGGAAAATGTCACATGGAATGACAGCAAATACCTTCCTAAGTAGACATAAATAAGAGCTATGGCATTCAATGCACTTTTTCCTCTAAAATAAAAAAAAAAAAAGTTAACTTGGCACATGTTTGTGACAAAACCATGTGGCTTTCTATTTATTGCCATGTTTTCCTCTCAGTACACAGGGACTGGGTTATTACTTTTTTACCAAGCTCCCGCTAAAGTTACCATGTAGTGGCATGTAAATCCCACATCTCTTTTTCTCTCTCTTAAACCTAAGAAATTTGCTTTTTCTACTCCTCTAGGTCCTCATTTGTCCCCCAGCAGTTCTCAGAAATAATGGTTATGATTCCAGTATGATCCCTGCCAATTCACTTAGCACTTTAGAGTGAATTTCATTTAACTGTGTCTTTCAGTGTCTTCTGTTTGGTTCCTGAACCGTGAAAATTATTTTTTCATTTGCAAAAGGGTTTGGGAAATTCAGAAAGGAAACACCCCAAAGCTAGGCTAATTCTTCATGGACAGGAAATTCTCTCATCCACAACGTATGTTTGCACATTCAATGTGAGAAACAGGTATAATTTGTCATTGATATGTCTTACTAGCTGATATGCAGGTATAATAAGGTAGCTAACCATCTAAATGACAAATTATGTCTGCACTCATACAGGAGAGCAAATTTACAGCCACAGCTATTTGTACCTTGAGAACTGAAGGCACGACAAGGGAGGCCTGGTTAAAGCCAAAGTGAAATCAGGCTCTACACACTTTTACGTTGTTGGAAAGATGAAAGCAAATGTCTGGTTGACAATAGCATGTGGCAGATATCAGGTGCTAGGTATACTGTGCTGGACACTTGACTGTGTGTCAGCCCACTGGAGAGCTCACAGCCTTGCTAGCCTAAGAACATCAGGCAGACACTGGTATGTAAATTCCTTTTTGTTGGCTGAAAAGAGCCCAGTCTCCGACCAGTGTTTGAGGTTTCAGGGAGCCAGAAAAAATTAAAACAGAAGGGGATTAAAAGAGAGATCAGTCCAGACATATAGTTTTTCTGTAAACTAAACACATACAGACTTTTTTTTCATTGTATTCTTTTCTTTACTATTCCTTATCAGGGAAAGCTTCAATATATGAGAAAATGACTAAGCTACCGGCCGAGACAGGCTTAGTATGGCTCCTACTGGCTTGGCTAAGCAACTGAAGCACCTCCTTAAATAATAGGCATCCTGGTTATAGGCTTAAAGGATCCTGATGGTTCAAGCTGCAGAGCAGCCTTAGGTAACATACACACAGTTTGTCCCACCTAGAGATGGACACGCTCTTCAGAGCACCCAATTGATTCTTTGCAGTTAGCTCCATTTATTGTCAGCAGATTGTGGAAATGGTGACCTGCTCGTGGACAAATTTGTTAGTTTGCTGCATGTATTTCTTTTTGAACAAAGGCATTTCAGTCTAGGGCTTTGCTCATAGACATTTAAGCTTTATTATCATCAATCACCTCATCACATGGTTGTTGTTTTTTTGTTCCCTGCATGTTGTGGGAGGGTTGGGCGAGGTGCAGACTGGCTGGCCAGGGCTATCACAAGGGGTGTCAGGGAGAACCACAGAGGGTCAGGGCCTCTGCACTGATGCCTTGGTTCTCCAAGGATGTCCTGATAACCAGGAGATTTCCCATCCAGACCTTATACTCCCAGATCTGAGATAGACAAGCCCCTTCCCATCTCTGCTAGCATGTTGTGGAAATTCTGTAGCCCTGAGTTCAGATTTTTCCAGCCAGTTTCAGCTTTCCCCTGAGTTTTTTCTGTCGGTGTATATTAACTGGGCCTATGTACGACACAAGATAGCATGCAGTCATAGCAGTTACTTGTGAGACAGGAAGTTGAATGCCCAAGTGCTCTTAACTGTCTGAGAAGTATGAGTATCTGGCATTCCAATATTTATCAGAACACATGGTTTCTTTTAGAAGTGTTTCTGGTAGATTTTTGTAATATTAAGCTAGTGGGTCTGATACACTTCCAATTATACCAAATATTCACAGTCCAAAATTCCTCCTTTCATAACGTCCATTTTATACACACATATGCATCACACTCACATACATAAAGTCAAGCAGTGTATAGCATACCTGTGCTCTGATCCAGGGCCTTCACAGGAGTTCACTCCAGTACCCTGAAATGGAAACCAGCAATTTGGCATAGAAATGAATTACACTTGAGGGTCTGACAGGGCTGGAAGGACAAGATGGGGGGAAAAGAAAAGTTTATGATGCTCAGAGGGATGGTATTGTGCATAAATGGTTTTTTTTTCAAGCACTCCAAGACCTGGCTCCACAAAAGCTTCTTAATTACTGTTTTTTAGCTATTAAATGAAACACAGATGCTTTCTTTTTGCAGAGGGCCAACAGTTTAATGGGGGTTTCGTGTACAGTGGTGCTTCATAGCAATAAAAACATGGGAATTACTATTATTTTAAAAGAACAATTATGTCAGAGCGAGTTGTGGCAGCTTTACAGCACCACATGCATTCCCGGCACGGTTTTAATTATTTCATTTGTACGGCTCAATAGCTGTGGCCCTTGTGATGACTTCTGTCAGCTCGAGTGCAAGCTTTTGGCCCCCTCTTCATCGCGTCTCCAGCCTAGCATTCAAATAACCTGTTTCCCCGAAAATAAGACATCCCCCGAAAATAAGACCTACTTCCAGTTTTGCCTCTTGCTGTAATATAAGACATCCCCCGAAAATAAGACCTCCCCGATAATAAGGCCACCCCGGAATATAAGGCCCCGAAGCTCCAGGAAAAATAAGACCTCCCCTGAAAATAAGACCTAGCGCATCTTTGGGAGCAAAAATTAATATAAGACACTGTCTTATTTTCGGGGAAACACGGTACATAGGGAATATGTAAACCCTGATCTCCGAAATGTGCCTCTTTCTCGCTTTTGCCAGAAGTAAGATTAAAATATGGCCAAGGTAGAAATCAGGAATATTCTCAAGGGAGGGGCATGGCTTCTGGTCTTTCTCACTGCAACAAGCTTAATTTAAAGCACTGAGACCCTTGGTTAACAAAAGATCTAAGCCAATGCTTAAGTATCGCTGAAAGTGGGACTTAAGTGTTTTACTAACTAGGGATGGGCAGCCAAATCCAAGACAAGGGTGTGGTAAATTGGTGCTTTTTGTCTATATAGTCCTCTTGGAATTATTGAAGGAAGATAGCTGCAAGCATCACAACCAAGAGCAATGTATGCAGTCTCTGGTCTCCTTTGGCAGCTATTGTGGAGCTGATACTGGAAGGTCCTAAGCATCTTCCACTCCCACAGAAGGCAGTGGCAATGGAGGATACTCAACCTCTTGTAGTAGGCCAGTCAAAGCCAAATAGAACTGAGCCCTATACGTCAACTACAGCTGTACAAAACTTCCATAGCAACACACAGCTAGGAAGGTTGGTTTAGTTACAATTCTGGTAACAAGACCTGGGGCATAAGCTCCCAAAGAGATGCATGGAATTTTAGCTGCATGACTCCCATTCACTTTAATGAACCCTAATGTCCCATTACATCTATAAGGCAAGATAGCAGGTGTTGTGAATTAAATCAATGGACTAGCTCCTGTCAACTGTCATTTTATACCTCATATAGACAAAGCTGCAAATATTGTGTGCCTGCTCACTTCAGTGATTTAACTCAAACAGAACCTAAATGGGAAACTTGGTACAATATGCCAGTGGAATATTGGCTTCATGCTATATTTTCCTCTCTGTTTATGAAAAACGTTAAGCAATGTTAACTCTAACCCCTAAGGAGTTCTATTTCCCCCACATGAGAAAAGAGAACTGGCAGAGTTAATAGGGCTCCATTCCTCGCACCTCTGCTTTGAGGCCCAACTGTGAAATGTGGGCTACGTTTTCAGAGAGAGGTGTGTGTAAAAAACAAACTCAGCATCTGACTGGGAACAACTGCATTTGCACATACTTTTACAATTCAGAGTCTAAAAACGATTGCTAATAGTAATAAAAGCATGTAGGAAGCATCTGGAGTGTGGTCCCCAATTTAAACTTGCAAATATATTTTTAATAGAATTAGGCATTTGACTTTGTGTCTAAATTTAACAGGACAAAATAATATCTAGCTATTTTTACTCTATTGGCTACAATGGAGTTACATCAGGGATGAATTTGGCCCAGGATTCATTTTTCCATACACACAGAAGAAACCGTGTACTTTCAGTCTGAATGACTTGTTTTAGATGAAGAGAAATGACTAAACTAATATCTGAATGAAAGTGTGTGTCTGATCTAAAACACTGCCTGAACTCTGGCTTGCAAAGTGTCTACTGCCCCTGCTGGCAGACACACTCCTTTGAAATTGAAAGTTTTAATACAGAGAAAATAGAGCCATGATCAATTACATAGTTTTATACGCCACAGTCCAGCTGATGTATTTGGAATTGCGATATACCTGTATTTCCTATTCAGTTTAAATTATAACTTTCAGGTGAGACAAGCCTCAAATGGCTGCCAAGCCTGTGTGCCTCTACTAGTAGGTAGGCAGAGGGGTTGCATGCCCCCTGTACAGCATGGAGTGCTACTCGGTGCGAGGTCCCTGACCCTGATGAGTAAGTGCAGAGGCTGGATGAAGATGGGACCTGCGGGAGCCAGAGGAGAAAGCAGAATTTCTGCCAGTGGGCAGATACTCCCTCTCAGGAGGGTGGAATAAGGGCCCACAAAAGCTACTTCATCCTCTGTGTAGTGGCTCTGCAGCCTTAGGTAGGAGAATGCTTCCTTATCTTCCTTTTCCTTCTAACACCAAACACATCTTCCCAGCAACTGACTCAGCTACGCTGGCTGAGGACTGGGCACTTGATTTGGCCCAGATACTCACATCCCCCCGAGCCCAGCTGTGCCCCCCCAGCCCAGACACTTACACCCCCTCTCCCCAGAACCCAGTTGCAGGGCCCTCCCACAGCCCAGACACTCACACTCCCTTACCCCTATCACCCCCAGAGCCAAGGGATCCAGAGGGAGAAACAGCCTGATGCTAGGTCCCAGGTTTGCACGGAATTTTCGGCACACTGCCTCCTTCCTTCAGGGCATGCTGGAAACTGCAGCTGCTGGGACCCCTCCAGGTCCTTCTCCCCCTCCCTCCGTCAATGTCTTCTACTTGCGAACGGGGCTCTGCTGGATTCAGTGGCCCTTAGTGGTGGCCAGCAGCACTGCAGCCCATTTCTGGGGCGGGGTGAGGGGGCATTAATTTCTGCAAAATTCTGCATTGTGCAGTGGCTCAGAATTTCCCCGGAGTAAAAAGCTCCCTGCACCCTTGTGCACCTGCTGTTTTTGTGGGTGCAGGAAAGAGGAGAGATGGGCAAGGGCTTAAAGATCAAGCATTGTACAGATCCTCTGGTCATTTCCTCTGCAAAGATAATTCCTAGGGGCTACTGTCCCCCTGAGGCTTCCACTCTGGGCTGGCAAGAAGGATTTCTCTTTTCTGGCTACTCAGGCTTTGTGCTGGGAACAGCACTTGATCCCATATCTCAGTGGCTCTCAACCTTTCCAGACTACTGTATCCCTTTCAGGAGTCTGATTTGTCTTGCATACCCCCAAGTTTCACCTCACTTAAAAACTACTACTTACAAAATCAAACATAAAAATACTGAAATGTCACAGCACACTATTATTTAAAAGTGCTTATTTTCTTATTTTCACCATATAATTATAAAATAAATCAACTGAAATAATAACATTGCACTTGCATTTCAGTTTATAGTATATAGAGCAGTATAAACAAGTCACTGTCTGCATGAAATTTTAGTTTGTACTGAGTTCGCTAGTGCTTTTTATGTAGCCTGTTGTAAAACAAGGCAAATATCTAGATAAGTTGATGTACCCCCTGGAAGACCTCTGCATACCCCTAGGAGTACTTGTACCCCTGATTGAGAACCACTGTCATATCTGACTCTGGCCATCCTTCATGAAGGAGGATGGCATTGTGGTTAAGGCACTAAACTGGGACTCAGTAGACCTGGGTTCAAACTCTTGGCTTTGCCACAGACTTCCTGTGTGACCTAAAGCAAATCACAGTCCCTCTGTGCCTCAGTCTCCCCATCTGTGAAATGGAGATACTAATACTTTCTTTGTCTCTCTTGCCTAATTAGATAGAAGACTCTTTGGGACTAGAACTAGTGTTAATGCAACATTCAGCTTGAAAAATCAAGCATGCAGAAGCTGGGAAATGGAAAAGTTGGGGTAACTCCCACCTCATTAACTCAGCAACTTGGCACACGAGGAGTATTCTATATACGTCTTAAATGTATGTGGGGGCCTGATTTTCAGAAGTTCTGAGCAGTCATGCTTCCAGCTGAAGTTAATGGGAACAGCAGGTGCTCACCACCTTTGAGAAAAATCAAACCCTCAGTGATTCTGACGTACAGTAAAAACAACTGGAACAAGGGTTCTATGAGTGAATTAGTGTAACTTTTCAGTGTACTGACTTTTGAACTCTTGATTTTGAATCCTAATGTTGCTTTAACATTAATTCTCATTTTATACATGTATTTGTTTGTATCTGTTACATTGATGCTCCAGACTCAGGAATTTCAGACCCTCATGGTAACCTAGATGATATTTGGGAATGACATGCCTTTTAAGTTAGGGAGAGATGAATAAGACATAATGAGCCGGTTTCTTTGGAAAAGTGAAACACTCAGGACCATTACACTGGTCTACAATTTTTGAGAAGTCGTCTGCTTCAGAGATAAAATGTGCTATTTATTATGTATTTTGATGTGTTGAATTCAAATATGACAATTAAAACAACTGATTGGCTACTGTTTCTAAGATATTTAAGTTTTTACATTTTATGTCTATGTATATTGTGTAGATAGTAGAGTTTTAATCATAAATTGTAAACCTAGGTCTTTTCATGTGTTTATGGTTGCTTTACATGATAATATTTCACCTGTCCTGTTTATGTAACACTTTAAAAATCAGCAAAAGGGTTATATAAATAAAATTTATTATGAAACAAAAGGCAAAAAATTATTCTGTACATAGTTTAGTCCTATTCAGTGTCTACTCAGCGCCTCTTGGCTTGTCTCTTGTATTCATTAAATGGAGCATCTCTTGTCACTGTCCAGCAATAGTCTGCAAGCATTGATGGGCTCCATTTGCCCTGATAGCGTTTCTCCATTGTTGCAATGTCCTGGTGAAATCGCTCGCCGTGCTCGTCGCTCACTGCTCCGCAGTTCGGTGGGAAAAAATCTAGAGGAGAGTGCAAAAAATGTATCTTTAGTGACATGTTGCAACCAAGGCTTTTGTATGCCTTGAGGAGGTTTTCCACCAACAACATGTAGTTGTTTGCCTTGTTGTTTCCGAGAAAATTTATTGCCACTAACTGGAAGGCTTTCCATGCCGTCTTTTCCTTGCCACGCAGTGCATGGTCAAATGCATCATCTCGAAGAAGTTCACGAATCTGAGGACCAACAAAGACACCTTCCTTTATCTTAGCTTCACTTAACCTTGGAAATTTTCCATGGAGGTACTTGAAAGCTGCTTGTGTTTTGTCAATGGCCTTGACAAAGTTCTTCATCAGACCCAGCTTGATGTGTAAGGGTGGTAACAAAATCTTCCTTGATTCAACAAGTGGTGGATGCTGAACACTTTTCCTCCCAGGATCCAATGACTGTCGGAGTGGCCAGTCTTTCTTGATGTAGTGGGAATCTCTTGCACGACTATCTCATTCGCAGAGAAAACAGCAGTACTTTGTGTATCCAGTCTGCAGACCAAGCAAGAGAGCAACAACCTTCAAATCGCCACAAAGCTGCCACTGATGTTGGTCATAGTTTATGCACCTCAAAAGTTGTTTCATGTTGTCATAGGTTTCCTTCATATGGACTGCATGACCAACTGGAATTGATGGCAAAACATTGCCATTATGCAGTAAAACAGCTTTAAGACTCGTCTTCGATGAATCAATGAACAGTCTCCACTCATCTGGATCGTGAACGATGTTGAGGGCTGCCATCACACCATCGATGTTGTTGCAGGCTACAAGATCACTTTCCATGAAGAAGAATGGGACAAGATCCTTTTGACGGTCACGGAACATGGAAACCCTAACATCACCTGCCAGGAGATTCCACTGCTGTAGTCTGGAGCCCAACAGCTCTGCCTTACTCTTGGGTAGTTCCAAATCCCTGACAAGGTCATTCAGTTCACCTTGTGTTATGAGGTGTGGTTCAAAGGAGGAGGATGGGAGAAAATGTGGGTCCTGTGACATTGATGGTTCAGGATCAGAAGTTTCATCCTCTTCCTCGTCTGACTCAAGTGAGAATGATTCTGGTGCATCAGGAACCAGCAGTTCTCCATGGGGTACTGGGCGTATAGCTGATGGAATGTTTGGATAATGCACAGTCCACTTTTTCTTCTTCGACACACCTTTCCCAACTGGAGGCACCATGCAGAAGTAACAATTGCTGGTATGATCTGTTGGCTCTCTCCAAATCATTGGCACTGCAAAAGGCATAGATTTCCTTTTCCTGTTCAACCACTGGCGAAGATTTGTTGCACAAGTGTTGCAGCATATGTGTGAGGCCCACCTCTTGTCCTGATCTCCAATTTTGCAGCCAAAATAAAGGTGATAGGCTTTCTTAACCATAGTGGTTATACTGCGCTTTTGTGATGCAAAAGTCACTTCACCACAAACATAGCAGAAGTTATCTGCACTGTTCACACAAGTACGAGGCATCTTTGCTCACTTTGGCTAAACAGAAATGTGTCCCTTTGCAAAATCAAACACTGACAAATAAGAGAGCACGACACTGTATGATTTCTAGAGCTGATATAGGGCAATTTGTTCAGCAGAGTGATGTAAGCTTTGTTATGATTGCATCATCCATGACTTCTAGGAATAACATGATGCAATTCATATCATGTATGACGCAATACCAGCTTCAGATTGCATCATTCATTGTTTTGCCTAAAAAGCAAGTACTGTCCAAACGCAGTCATAGATTTATTCATAGATCCAGTCAAAGATGTATTTTAGTCATTTCTGGTTTAAATTGAGATCCCTTCCCTTTATAACTCACTTATCCTCTGCCATTCCCAAGTCAAGGGTCGTATATACTGACCCAATAGCATATCTTGAAAACTAGAGCCAATCAACAATTTTAAGCATCATTTTCGTTCTCAGTGACCCAGAATTAGTAAAGTTTGACTACATTTACTTCAGAAGCATTTTGGCTGTAGAGTAGTGTTATTCATGGGTATGTCCCCTCTAATGTGGCAGCTTTTAAATGCATTGTTGTATTGATATTTACTCTGGCAAAAGCATTGTAGCAATATTTATTAAGGAGGCCGTGGTGCCCTTCTCATCTCTAAATCTCCATCAATGCTGTTGCCACAATCCTGAAAATACTCAATGTGAATAATGTTTTCCATCGGCTTATAAGTGGTGTTTTTAAGAGTTTCCATGACGTTTCTTAGCCTCAGCATACAACCATCAAGAAAGAGATTTCCAGTACCAACCATTTCTACTTGAGACATTCCTGCACATACATGGTAATCAAGACAGAGAAAGAGGAAAGGATGTGGGGGTGGAGATCATAATCCAAGCATGTTATTCAATAATCAACCCCACACAAGTCAGTCTTTGCTGCATCAGAGCAGGTAAGACTCACATATGCACCCCTTTTACCACTTCAATTAGAAGAACCCACATCATCTTTTTTGTTGCATGTGACCAGAGATCTACACATGAGCATGAAGCAAGCCTGCTGAAGGTGGTTGGATATCTTTCTGATGTCAAAGGAATATGTCTCCCTGATACTTCTTCTAGGATTAGGGATCCAGCATCCCACAGCTGGCCTCTGGGAAGTGGAATTTTGTTTGCTACAAAGCATAGTCTCAGCATCTGGAGGTGCACAAAATTATACTGGTGAGTAAAGATAAAATAAAATTTCAGTTCTTTGGTGATTGAAATCATTAGCTTTGTGCCTTTCAGCTTCACCAGAGGTGTGCAATACAGTAATCGCTCCCAGCATGCCTGGATGTTTTAGATGAAACACCTGGCATTTTAGTGATATAGTCAAGTGACAAAGTAAATAGTCACTTGACCAGTTGACTCTACTGTACTGCACACCGCTCCATATGATAATTAACCATAACTTTTCCTACTCCCTGTTTTCATTTTAAAATTGCATAAATAATATTTTCATCACTGTTATGTTTTCTCCTGCACCTAGCTGGTTTCTGCTTTAATTAGGCCCCTACATTTACCTTCCTTAATACACACGCACACTGCAACACCCTTGAGGAATGACAGAGCTAGCTTCAAAAAAGTTTTCCCAAAATTCACAAAACACTGTTCCATTTTATTTGCAGAAATGTTGAATGTGATGAAGAGTGTCATTTGTGAATGATGACATTCTTCAACTGCCCTAGAAAAATTCCTTTTTGGAGAGGGATAATTGTGACAGTAATTCCATCAGCGGATAAGGCTTTGAACTGGAATCAGCAGATCTAAGGTCTATTCCCAACTCTGCCACTGACCTGCTGCAAGACTTTGGGCAAATCACTTCACCTCTCTGTTCTCCCTCTCACCTTTTGTCTGTCTTGTCTATATAAATTGTAAGCTCTTGGGGACAGGGATTGTCTCTCGCTATGTGTATGTACAATGTCTAGTACAATGGGGCCCCAGTGTTGGCTGGGCTTCTTAGCACATAATAATAATATGGAACCTTTCAGTCAACTGGTCAAGTGACTATTTCACATAAGCATTTGACCACATCACTAAAATGCCAGGTATTTCATCTAAAACATCCAGGCATGCTGGGAGCGATTACTCTATTGCACATCTCTAGTGAAGCTGAAAGGCACAAAACGGATTACTTCAATCACCAAAGAACTGAAATTATATTTTATCTTTACTCACCAGTATAATTCTCTTTCAGCATGCAGAAATCCACCCAGCTGCATGGACCAATATAAGTGCCACCAAATAGAATTTTGAAATGTTAGATCTTATTCAGTAGCATTTTTCAAGACTACCAACACTGCTAAGAAAGAGAATGTATAGTCCCAAATCATTTTACTTTGTGTACGCATTTATTCTCCATTTCAATTGTTTAAACTCACTCTCAGCAAGAAGAGGCTATTATAAGCAGTTGGACAATTGGTCTGACTGCCTCTGTGTTGGAGGAGACAGTATGTCATAGCGGGTGAGTCAGAAGCAATAAGCCTGACAAACAACCTTAGAGTGATGCCATCAAGAATGACACACTCCCTGGCTAATTCAGCAACATGGTGGGGGAGGTCTTTACATTAGAGAGGGCTACAGACTTGGGTTTTGTTATCACCGTCACTGCAGGAGCCAAACATGACAAAGTGCAGCCAAAGTTTTCCACTTGATGGTTAGGATAACTAATGAGTAGAGAGTTGTTGAAACAGAGAGAAGGAAAGGAGTCCGGTTAGACTAGTATATCACAGAGTGGGCTGTGAGAGTCCTATGTGAAGCTTTAATTCTCCATTAAATAGATTTGACACCATTTTTGTGTGTCTCAGTAGAACAAAACTGCTTTTTACACCATCTCCCATATCAAACAGTCAGCTGGCTACACACACATTTCCTACAAAAGATTCTGAGTAGTGGCACCGGGAACTTCAAGAGTTTGTGACCATAGGAATGTAGTCACAGAATAAGAACTCAGTGCATTGTTCTTAGACATGCACTGTTCAAACACACATTTTTTTTCTCTTTGAAGCTCAGTAACCACTGTTCTGATGCCCCCCAGCAGTTCTGCATTAGCACTCAGTTCTCAAAAGCTCCCCCCCCACCATTGACATCACCATAAAGCCATGTTCATTTCACACTACACTAGAAATACTAGAGAAGAGATCAACATTCAGCAAATGGAAAAAAATGAACAAAACCTGGGAGGGAAAGGGCTTTTATTTTGCAGCTACATTATGAAGAGTTACAAACAATGAATGGGTATGATGGACCCTGCATGGATCAGGCCCTTCTTACAAGGAATTAGGGGCTTGGTGAGTGTCTCTTCAGCACCATTAAGTCCCTGTCTCAAGACAGGTAGAGAACCCTGTAACCCAGTGATACTCAATACGCAGCCTGTGGGCCAAATGTGGCCCAACAACGCTTCCTGTGTGGCCTGCCTGCTCACCTTAAAAAACAGTTTATAATTAAATTCACCACGTGGGACTGTCAGCCAGAGTCCACCATCCAGGGCTGACAGCCAGAGCCCCACTACCCGGGGCTGAATCAGGGGTGCTGGAACTAAGGGTGCTGTGGGTGCAGCAGCACCCACAGGCTTGTAATGGTTTTCATCATATGTAGGGTTTACAGTTTTGTTCGTGGCTTTCAGCACCCCCACTATAAAAAATTGTTCCAATGCCGCTGGACTGAACTCAAAGAAAGGGTGCCAAAATATACTTTCGCCCAGGGCACCATTTTCCATAAGGCTGGCCCTGGGCGCCACCCATTTTTTCATTAGTGATGGAAATGGAGCAAAAAATTAATGTGAGTGGAGTAAATGTTGCAAAGTCAAGAGTGAAAACTGAGCTTTTAATCCAAACTGGACAGCAGATTTCCTTTTTATTATGCCACCTCCTTTAAACACAAAACTTGTGTGTTTAATATGCCAAGCCACTGTATCTGTCTGTAAGGTCATCAAGGTGAGGCGCCACTTTGAATCAGAGCACAGTAACTTCAGCGTGGCCTATCCTCCTGGCAGTGTTGCAACACGTGACAAAATTAAAAATCTGATGTCTTGCTATCACCCTTCAAATGTCATTCTCACAACATCAGCGACTGTAAGGAAAAAGCAACAGCTGCTTCTCTTCAGATAATGTGGGTACTAGCTAAAAAGAAAAAGCCTTTCCTGGATGCCGAGCTTGTGCAAGAGTGCATGCTGGAAATGCTGAAGGAGCTTTTGCTGGAGATAAAAAACAAAGATGACATTATGAACGGTGTGAAGCAAGTGCCCCTGTCTGATTCCGTGGCGGTGCGGAGATTGGAGGTGATTCACAAGGATTGTTTGTCAGAACTGCTTTCCGATTTAAAAAATGCCAAATACGTGTCTCTTGCAGTGGACGAATCAAGCGATTTAAGTGACACTGCCCAGCTGTCGTTGTTTGTTAGATTTTATGATAATGAGTTTTTCAAGGAAGAATTTTAGTAACCTACAGCACAGGAGAGATCATTTTTGAAAAGGCAAAAGGCTTTTTTGAAAAAAAATGGTTAAAATTTCCAAAGAGTAAACTTGCTTGTTACAGCCAGAGGTGCCTCCCTGGCAGGGAAAGAGAAGGGCTTTGCTCCACCCTTCATTAAATATACTTCACTGCATCATTCACCAGCCTGTCCTGGACAGTAAATTGTCTGGGGACTTAAAAAAAAAATACACCTCTACCCCGATATAACGTGACCCGATATAACATGAATTCGGATATAATGCGGTAAAGCAGTGCTCCGGGGGGACGGGGCTGCGCACTCCAGTGGATTAAAGCAAGTTCGATATAACGTGGTTTCACCTATAACATGGTAAGATTTTTTGGCTCCTGAGGACAGCGTTATATCGAGGTAGAGGTGTAGTGGGCATTGAGATGAGATTAGTGAACTACATACGTTCAATTTCTAGCTTGCAGCATCATCTTTTTAAAGCTCTTTTACAAGACATTTTGGCCAAATACAGTGACCTGTTGCAGCACAACAACGTTCGCTGGTTAAGTAGGGGGAGTGTCTTAGAGAGGTTTTGTGTGCTTCAAAAAGAAATAGAATTTCTTTCAAACCATAAGATCAACAAGGCTTGGGAGTTCCTGGAATTTATGAATGATGTCCCTTCTATATCAGAGATAGCTTTTCTGCGTGATATTACTGGGTCACTTGAATTCCCTCAACTTGCAGCCCCAAGGCCGTGCAAGCAGTGTCAGGGATCTGTTTGCAAGAGTGGGTCCCTTTCAGAAGAATCTTGAAATCTTTCAGACTTAACAGGAAAGATGTTGCACTTTGAATGTTGTTGCTACAGGTGAAACTTTGATTAAAACAATGCAAGAATTCCTAAACAATGTGATCTAAAATTTTAAAATGCAATGTGAAAATTTTAAAATGCCAAAAGATTTGCTTTTATTTGTTTGTGATCTGTTTATTGTCTCTGCTGATGGACCTTATCCTTCTGAAACAAAGAACATTCTTGTCAATTGATGAAGGTGCCCTTCAATTAGAAATTGTAAGGCTCCAGAGCTCAGATGTCTTGAAGGAAAAATTCAAAGTGGGACTTTATGATTTCTGGACTCAATATGCTGACCAGTTACAGAATAGCCAGTATCTAGCCTTCTATCTTTTAATGTTTGGATCAACGTACCTCTGTGGATCTGGGTTTTCTACCACGAACATTATAAAAAACCAACACCACAATCGCCTAACAGATGAGCATCGTCATCAGTGCATGCGCTTTGATCTGACCTCCTACAAACCACTCTTCACAAAGCTTGCCAGAGATCATCTGTCACCTCTCCCATTAGAGATTGCCACAAACACAAGTAACAATATTGATGTATAAACTTTTTTAAAAGATAGAAACACTAATACTTATGTTGCAATCAAGGTCTTTCTTTATTGGCAGCTAAATTTTTAAAAATTTTTTGTCAGCCTTCTGCGCAAATGGCCCACCTCTAAAATTCTCAAATTGGCCCATGGGCAGATCTAATTCAGTATCATTACTGTAGCCGCTATCACTGATTCTGCCCAAAAGTTAATGCAGCCTATGGCTGATTCATTTCTGGGGAGCTCTCTCCAGCAAGGGACTCTCAGGCAGCCTGGCTCCATTAGAGCTGCATTCAGAGCTGGGGGCCCAAAGGAAGTGCAGAGGCAGACAGCCTCAATGCAGAGGGCTGCATATCTCTGGCAGATTCTCCAAGATCTATGGGCTTTGGAGGCCACTCTGCAGCCCATTCAATAGAAGGGAACCTCCTGCTGAACTTATCACCCAATGGAAGGAATCAGGAATAACTGTATACAGGGCACCATGCAGAGATCGCCTTCTGGATTTTCCTGTGTGAAGGGGAATGCTAGCCTTTTCATAGAATCATAGGACTGGAAGGGACATCGAGAGGTCATCTAGTCCAGTCCCCTACACTCAAGGCAGGACTAAGTATTATCTAGACCAGGGGTGGGCAGCAGCTGGAGCCCTGGGCCCTTTAAATCACCGCCGCGGAAGCCGGTCCCGTCCGGCACGGCGTACTGGCTCTTGCTGGTACGCCATACCAGACCGTACCGGCTTACTTTCACCTCTGCCTGCCCCATCCAACTACCCCTTCTCCCTGTCCCCTGACTTCCCCCAGAACTCCTGCCCCTGACTGCCCCCTGCCACACCATCCAACCCCGCCTCCTTCCTGACTGCCCCCATTCAACCCCCTGTTCCCCCCAACCCCTATTCACACCCCCACCCCCTGACCACCACCCCGAACTCCCCTGACCTCTATCCAACCCCCCCACTCCCTGCCCCCTTACCACACTGCCTGGAGCACCAGTGGCTGGCGGTGCTACAACCACGCCACCCGGCTGGAGCCAGGCCACGCTGCCACTGCCACCACGCAGCACAGAGACTGGGTCAGGCCAGGCTCTGCAGCTGCACTGCCCCAGGAGCTCACAGCCCCGCCGCCCAGACCATTGCGCCGGTGGCAGAGCGAGCGAGCGAGCTGAGGCTGCGGGAGAGGGGGAACAGCAGGGGAGGGGCTGGGGCTAGCCTACCAGGCCAGGAGCTCGAGGGCCGGGCAGGACGGTCCCACGGGCCGGACGTGGCCTGCGGGCCGTAGTTTGCCCACCTCTAATCTAGACCATCCCTGACAGGTGTTTGTCTAACCTGCTCTTAAAAATCTCCAATGATGGAGATTCCACAACCTCCCTAGGCAATTTATTCCAGTGCTTAACCACTCTGACAGTTAGGAAGTTTTTCCTGATATCCAACCTAAACCTCCCTTGCTGCAATTTGATCCCATTTCTTCTTGTGCTATCCTCAGCAGTTAAGAACAACAATTAATCTCCCTCCTCCTGGTAATAAACGTTTATGTACTTGAAAACTGTTATGTCCCTGTAACGATGCTGGTTCTGGTGACAATTCAGGACAAATTGCTTAAAGCAGGGCAGTTACAGCCCGAAGCTGGAGTTCCTTTACTATTAAGGCACCAAACCAGCCACACAGAGAGGACTTCGGTCTCACGGCACTGGCTAACCACAAGTCACACAAGCAATCCCTTAGATACTCCAGTTTCCCAGTATCACCACCAGTGCCACTCGTTATGGGGATGAATGGTTATGAAAACCAATACCCCAGTAAAAGAAAAAAGGTTCTCCTGATCCCAAAGGACCAAGCCCCAGACCCAGGTCAATGTACAAATCAGATCTTACCCACAAATCAAGCTGTTGCCAATCCTTTAGAATCTAAAATCTAAAGGTTTATTCATAAAAGGAAAAAGATATAGATGAGAGCTAGAATTGGTTAAATGGAATCAATTACATACAGTAATGGCAAAAAGAACGAGGAGTACTTGTGGCACCTTAGAGACTAACAAATTTATTTGAGCATAAGCTTTCATGGGCTAAAACCCACTTCATCGGATGCATGCAGTGGAAAATACAGTAGGAAGATATAGATATATAGATATACACACACACACACACACACACAAAGAACATGAAAAAATGGGTGTTGCCATACCAACTGTAACAAGAGTAATTAATTAAGGTGAGCTATTATCAGCAGGAGAAAAAAAAACTTTTGTAGTGATAATCAGGATGGCCCATTTCCAACAGTTGACAAGAAGGTGTGAGTAACAGTAGGGGAGAAAAATTAGCATGGGGAAACAGTTTTTACTTTGTGTAATGACCCATCCACTCCCAGTCTTTATTCAAGCCTAATTTAATGGTGTCTAGTTTGCAAATTAATTCCAGTTCTGCAGTTTCTCGTTGGAGTCTGTTTTTGAAGTTTTTTTGTTGGAGTATTGCGACTTTGAAATCTGTAATTGAGTGGCCAGGAAGTTGAAGTTTTCTCCAACTGGTTTTTGAATGTTATAATTCTTGATGTCTGATTTGTGTCCATTTATTCTTTTGCGTAGATACTGTCCAGTTTGGCAAAGTTCTTAGTTCAGGCTTGTAGCAGTGATGGAATAAACTGCAGGTTCAAATCAAGTCTCTGGAGTACATCCACAGCTGTAGAGCTTCCGTTTTTAGCAAAGTCTCTCCAGAGGTAAGAAGCAGGATTGAAAACAAGATGGAGATGAGGCAGCTGCCTTTTATAGTCTCTTCCAGGTGTAAGGACACCTCTTTGTCCTTACTGTGGAAAATTACAGCAAAATGGAGTTTGGAGTCACATGGGCAAGTCCCTGCATACTTTGCTGAATCACAAGGTGTATCTGCCTTCTCTCAGTGGGTCATTTGTATAGCAGATGGTCCTTAAATGAGCCATCAAGTGGGCTAGGCAGAGCTGACACCAACTTGTCTGGGGTGTCACCCAGAAGCATAGCATAAGTTTGAAATACAGACAGCATAGAACCAATATTCATAACTTCAACTACAAAAATGATACACACATACAGATAGCATAATCATAACTAGGAAACCATAACTTTGTCTTAGACACCTTATTTGACCCCTTTTATAAAAGATTTGGTGCCACTACAGGACCTTGGTTGCAACAATGATCTATATGGTCCCAGTTCATGTCAATAACGTCACAAACCCATTTTTTTCAATCTTCCCTCATAGATCATGTTTTCTAGACCTTTTATCATTTTTGTTGCTCTTCTCTGGACTTTCTCCTATTTGTCGACATCTTTCCTGAAATGTGGCACCCAGAACTGGAGATAATACTCCAGTGGAAGCCTAATCAGCACAGAGCAGAGTGGAAGAATTACTTCTTGTGTCTTGCTTACAACACTCCTGCTAATACATCCCAGAATGATGTTAGCTTTTTTTGCAACAGTGTTACACTGTTGACTCATATTTAGCTTCTGGTCCACCATGACCCCCAGATCCCTTTCCGAATTACTCCTTCCTAGGCAGTCATTCCCCATTTTGTATGTGTGCAAATCATTGTTCCTTCCTAAATGGAGTACAGTAACTCCTCGCTTAACATTGTAGTTATGTTCTTGAAAAATGCGACTTTAAGCGAAATGATGTTAAGCGAAACCAATTTCCCCATAAGAATTAATGTAAATGGGGGGGTTAGGTTCCAGGGAAATTTTTTTCACCAGACAAATTAATTATGTGTGTGTGTGTGTGTGTATATATATTATGTTCCAGGGAAATTTTTTTCACCAGACAAATTAATTATATATGTGTGTGTGTGTGTGTGTGTATATATATATATATACACACACACACACACACACACAGAGTATAAGTTTTAAACAAACAATTTAATACTGTACACAGCAATGATGACTGTGAAGCTTGGTTGAGATGGTGAAGTCAGAGGGTGGAAGAGGGTGGGATATTTCCCAGGGAATGCCTTACTGCTAAATGATGAACAAGCACTCGGCTCAGCCCTCAAGTGTTAACACATTGTTGTTAATGTAGCTTCACACTCTACAAGGCAGCACAAATGGAGGGAGGGGAGACAGCATGGCAAGACAGACAGACACACACACCCTGTGTGTGGGAGAGAGATGCACATTGCCCCTTTAAGTACACTGACGCCACTCTAAGTACATTGCCTTTTTAAGTAGATCAGCAAGTTGAGACAGCAGCTGCTGCTAGCAAGCTCCCTCCGTCCTGAGCCCTGTCATGTCCCCCCTCCCCTCTCCCGCTCTATGGAGATGGGGTAAGCGGGGGCAGGAGCAGGTGGGAGGGGGAGAGCCTGATATTAGACCCCTCTTCCTCCCCCCTCCGCACAGCAAGCAGGAGGCTCCCGGGAGCAGCTCCAAGGCAGAGGGCAGGAGCAGCACATGGTAGTGGGGGGAGGGACAGCTGACCTTCCGGCAATTGATAGCCTGCTGGGCAGCTGCCGCACAGGGAACTTAAGGGAGCAGGGAGCTGATGGGGGGCTGCCAGTCCACCCTAGTTCCAAGCCCCCACTAGCTACCTCCAACAGGCTGCTCTTTCTGCAAGCAGTGGACAAAGCAGGCAGCTGCCAAACAACTTTATAAGGGAGCATTGCGCAACTTTAAACGAGCATGTTCTCTAAGTGATCAGCAATGTAACAACAAAACAACGTTAACCAGGATGACTTTAAGTGAGGAGTTACTGTACTTTGCATTTGTCCTTATTGAAATTCATCCTATTTACTTCAGACCATTTCTCCAGTTTGTCCAGATCATATTGAATTTTAATCCTATCCTCCAAAGCACTTGCAACCCCTCCCAGCTTGGTATCATCCGCAAACTTTATAAGTATACTCTCTATGCCATTATCTAAATCCTTGATGAAGATATTGAACAGAACCAGACACAGAACCGATCCCTGCGGGACCCCACTCGTTATGCCCTTCCAGCATGACTGTGAACCATTGATAACTACTCTCTGGGAACGGTTTTCCAACCAGTTATTTACCCACCTTATAGTATCATAGAATATCAGGGTTGGAAGGGACCTCAGGAGGTCATCTAGTCCAACCCCCTGTTCAAAGCAGGACCAATCCCCAACTAATCATCCCAGCCAGGGCTTTGTCAAGCCTGAACTTAGAAACCTTTAAGGAAGGAGATTCCACTACCTCCCTAAGTAACCCATTCCAGTGCTTCACCACCCTCCTAGTGAAAAAGTTTTTCCTAATATCCAACCTAAACCTCCCCCACTGCAACTTGAGACCATTACTCCTTGTTCTGTCATCTGGTACCACTGAGAACAGTCTAGATCCATCCTCTTTGGAACCCCCTTTCAGGTAGTAGCTCCATCTAGGTTGGATTTCCCTAATTTGTTTATGAGAAGGTTATGCAAGACAGTATCAAAAGCTTTACTAAAGTCAAAATATACCATGTTTACCACTTCCCCGCCCCCCACTCCACAAGGCTTGTTACCCTGTCAAAGAAAGCTATCAGGTTTGTTTGACATGATTTGTTCTTGACAAATCCATGCTGATTGTCACTTATCACCTTATTATCTTCTAGCTGTTTGCAAATTGATTGCTTAATTATTTGCTCCATGATGTTTCGGGATACAGAAGTTAAGCTGACTGATGTGTAATTCCCCGGGGTGTCCTTATTTTCCTTTTTATAAATTGGCAATATATTTACCCTTTTCCAGTCTCCTGGAATCTCTCCCATGTCAGCTCCTTAAATATTTTAGGCCCTGGTGACTTGAAGATATTTAATTTGTCTAAATAATTTTTAACTTGTTCTTTCCCTATTTTAGCCTCTGATCCTACCTCATTTTCACTGGCCTTCACTATGTTAGATGTCCAATGACCACCAACCTTCATGGTGAAAACTGAAACGAAGAAGTCATTAAGCACCTCTGCCATTTCCACATTTTCTGTTATTGTTCCCCACCCCCCTCATTGAGTAACGGGCCTACCTGCCCTGTCCTTGGTATTCCTCTTGCTTTTATTACACCATGCACAACCGTGGCCCTTTAATGAAAAGCTCCTTTTTCTAGGCAGCTGATGAGCTCACTAGGGAGTGGGGAGGAAAAAGAGTTCCAGCCACAGAACATCACATCACTGCACCAGCTCCCCCACCCCGTGCCCACACCCCATAGCCCTAGTTACAATTCAAACATCATGTCAGCAGCAGCCTTTTTACAGCTAGGAAGTGGCCGGCTGGAAAACCTTTCAGCTTTACAGCGCGAGAGCAAACATGCATTTCACCCACATCTAGAACAGTGAGCTGAAGTCTAGACAACCATGGGAAGCCCAAAAAATGCTGTGGGTCACATTAACACTCACCCCATCCCACGGGCCTCTCTGTTTTGTCCCTTCACCCCACCAATTACCCTCTTGTTCACGCATCATTCTGGAGCCTGTGTAGTAACACATTCAACAGGTGGCACATTTTAAAACAGACCAACCCTTCAGAAGGATAGTTTATTTATTAAGTCAAGAGTGGCAAGTATCTCCTTGCTTAAAATGTAACAGGAGAGAAGTTGAAGTCAAACCCCTCCATTGCAGCAGTAGCTGCTGCCTTGCCTGCTTCCCCGCCCCCGCCCCCTGTATAAGTGACTCAGGAGGCCACAGTTAGCTGTCACGTACCCTTGAAAGCAGATAACTGGTTGCTCCTTCAGCAGTTTGGTTGAGAACCACATTTCTTGGCTTGCTGTGAGCTCTGTTTGGCACAATTTGTAGGGCAGAAGGACCATGAAGTTGCTCAATCTTGCACTCTTAAGGGCATATGAAGTCATTGCAAACTCATGCTGATAAAACCTTTATCCACTCCCATCATGCCTCCTATATTACACATAAGAGATAGAATATCCGATATTAGATATTTGTCATAAGGCATCCCCCGACCTGTGTCAGGCTGTGGCACAACAGGTAAACGTGCCTCAGTTTCCCGTTGGTCTAGCCATAGAAGGTACACAATCTCTCTCAATGTCCAATTCAAAAGCCTGCCTCTAGGCATAATTTATTCCTATACCTCTACAATAGTCTACAGAAACCTCATAGTAAAACCATTCTCCCTAAAATCCCAAAGTACAGCAGGTTCACGTCCATTTTCCATGTCCCCTTGCAGGTTGTCCTTTCCAGCTCACCCTCCTGAGAGTCATTAACAAGTCTGTCCCCAGACCTTTTTTGTTCTTGTTCCAGGGCTCCACTGTTCAGGCCATTAGGCCGAAAACACCCAGATTCCCTTCTATCCAAAAACTTCTCCAGTAGCCTAAGTCAAGTCTCCCATGAGAGGACTCCCTGCAGTGTTCCACACAGCCAGCCCAACCTCCCCATGAGTCCTACCCCTGCTCAGGGAACATCCCTCCAGGACCAGCCCTTTACTCTGGGCTCAGTTTCCTGCAGCTCTCCCCTCAGGCCTGCTGCAAGGGGGCCTCCTGCAGTGTTCCATTCACCTATGCCTCCCTTCTCCCAGGATCCACCTTCCAACACAACCCTCTTGTTTTGGGCTCAGCATCTCCTAACCAGGTTGCCTCTCCCCCTTCTTCCTAGGGGTCTGCACAAGCTCTCCTTTAACTCATCAGGGATTCTCCAAGCTCTGGCTAGGCCTCACCATGAATCTTTCACTCTTCTCAATGCCTCTCTACACCAGCTCTCCTGCCTCTCTCCTTTCTTCTTCAGGCAGGTATCTGTGTTTCTCTATGTGTTGTCAGGCAACTCTCAGCTGCCCTGTTCCTCACTGACCCCTACCCCACTCCCCTCGACAGGTCTCTCCTGCCACTTCATGATTCTCTATGTAGCCCAAGTGCCTTCTTTTAACCCCAATTGGGTGGCAGCCTACGAGTCACAGGTGCTAGAGCCTGGCCTACTCCCTTTTAAAGAGGCCAGTCCTTCTTACAATACTGATAGTAATAGTATTGACTGGGCTGAAAACATAGGCCTGCATATCTGTACACACATGCACACACCGCATACATCTACCAATTTCAGCATTAGTCAATTCCAATACCACCCAACGGTGCTCAAAAGCATATTTTCAAGAGCAGGGTGAAAAAGAACAGAAAGAAGAAAGAAGTAGAGTGAGGAAGGGGAGAACTATTTATTGATCGCCACTATATAAAAAGAGATGTGGTCCCCAGATATATTTTCTAGTTGTGCTGCTGCCCATCATCAGAATATCTGAAAGCCTTCCACATTAATTAGTGTGGTGACAGCAAAGCCCCACATAGACTTCTTGGAGTCTCTGGCTCTTCTTTTTCAGGCTACAGAAAACTCTCTGAGGTAGGTTTTTAAATGCATTTCCTTCAGTGTACAAACAGTGCGCTAGCATTTTGAATCTCTGTTAAGGCAGCTTTTGTGTTAGCGCAACAATTACAGTATTAAGAGTCCAGAAATGAATTAGAAAGAAATGGTTATTTGTATGACAGTAGCACCTAGAGGCCTCAATTTAGATCAGGGCCCCATTGTGTCAGGCACTGACAAACTCATTCTACAAGACAGTACCTGCCCTGAAGAACTTATCTATATAGTCAGGACAGACAAAGAGTAGAAGGGGAAACAGCGGCACAAAGAGATGAAGTAACTTGTCCATGTTCACATCACAGGTCAGCAGCAGAGCTGGAAATAGAATACAGATTTCCTGACAGAGAATCATAGGACTGGAAGGGACTCTGAGAGGTTTTCTAGTCCAGTCCCTGCCTCATGGTAGGACTAAGTATTATCTAGACCATCCCTGACAGGTGTTTGTCTAACCTGCTCTTCAAAATCTCCAATGACAGCGATTCCACACCCTCCCTACACTACACTACAGGATTAATCCGAATTTAGATAATTCGAATTTGGGAAACAGGTTGTATAAATTCGATTGTGCGCGGCCACACTAAGCACCTTAATTCGGTTTTAAACCACATTAATTCGGTGGTGTGCGGCCACACTACCCCATTAACTTAAACACAGTAATTCGGTGGTGTGCGTCCACACTAACCCTAATTCGAATTAACAAAATCGATTTAGGCTCTACTCCGTTCGTCGAGGTGGAGTACAGAAATCGATTTAAAGGGCCCTTTAATTCGAATTAACTGGCTCTGTAGTGTGGACGGGTGAAGGGTTAATTCGGATTAAGGCAGCTAAATCCGAATTAAAGTCCTAGTGTAGACCAGGCCTAAGCAATTTAGTTGCCTAACTACCCTGACAGTTAGGAAGTTTTTCCTAATGTCCAACCTAAACCACGCTTGCTGCAAATTAAGCCCACTGCTTCTTGTCCTATCCTCAGAGGTTAAAGAGAACAATTTTTCTCCCTCCTCCCTGTAACAACCTTTTATGTATTTGAAAACTGTTATGTCCCCTTTCAGTCTTTTCTCCTCACTAAACAAACCCAATTTTTTCAATCTTCCCTCATAGGTCATGTTTTCTAGATTTTTAATCATTTTGGTTGCTCTTCTCTGGACTTTTTCCAATTTATCCACATCTTTCCTGAAATGTAGTGTCCAGAACTGGATACAATACTCCAGCTGAAGCCTAATCAGAGCAGAGTACAGTAGAAGAATTACTTCTTGTGTCTTGCTTACAACACTCCTGCTAATACATCTCAGAATGATGTTAATTTTTTTGCAAGTGTTACACCGTTGACATATTTAGCTTGTTATCCACTATGACCCCCAGATCCCTTTCCACAGTACTCCTTCCAAGCCAGTCATTTCCCATTTTGTATGTGTGCATACAAGGAATGTTTTGATTGTTCCTTCCCTAATGGAGTACTTTGCATTTGTCCTTATTGAATTTCATTCTGTTTACTTCAGACCATTTCTCTGGTTTGTTCAAATCATTCTGAATTTTAATCCTATCTCCCAAAGAACTTGCAGCCCCTCCCAGCTTGTAGTCATCTGTCCTAACATCAGTACATTGCACTACCTCTCAGAACTGGTACAGTATACTCGAATGGGGCATAAAGAAAAGAGTATAATTCAACTACATAAGGAGGAGAGCTGGTAGCTTTTCTGAACTAGGAGATCAGGTTCCAGCAGTGTTCAAAGAACTGTACCCACACAAGTTCTAGCAAATATTAAACTGAATCCATTATGTCATGAGAAAAAAAGACTCTCATTGGATGATCAGTGATCCTGAGGGCAGGACATGTGTCTAGCAACATCAAAGAGCAAAATAAACCTTTCGTGGGTGTCACAGTCATTCTCACACTGCTGGATTCACACTAGCTATCTAGTGTCTCAGTATCATATTCATTAGCAACTCTTAATGGGTAATTGGCGATAGCGAAATATTTTTCAATTATTTTTCGCCCAAGTCTCTTTTGTATAAAACCCTTGAGGCAAACCAAGTCAGACGCTAATAGACACACCTCAAAGGAAGGATTTGCCATAGTCATACTGTTTGAGCTATTTTGTTTAAATGAAACCTGCAGTGATTTCTTATAATGTGACAGACAGCTAACAAATATTTATTACACACATGAAAAACCACATCAAATCAGACTGCTACAGTCTTCTCAGGTAAATTCTGCCGTATTTTCCCAAAATATGTTTAGTTGCAATGTAAAAACAGTCCTTACAGAACTTATCCTTGGATCTATGGGTTTTCAGCAGTTTCTAATGGGACCTGAATTGTCTCAGATCTTGCCAAGTTGGCAGATGTAGCTCATTTTTAGTTTGTTAATTATTCTTTAATATCTTCCAGCACCTGGACCAGATGAGGCACCAGGTGGCTGCACTGAAGTCAATGGGAAGGAAAGGCAGCTATTTTACAAGTCTGCTCAACGATATTTTTAAGATAGAGAAAATGCCTGATGAAAGCTTTGTGGTGCCCATTTTTAAACATAAAGCTGATATTACGTTGAGTGCTAATTATTGCCCAATTAACCTGACATCACACGCTATGAAAGTATGGAGAAGATTACTGAAAAATGTCTGCATGGAACAGTTGAAACTTGCAAGGGTCAGTATGTATTTATGCCAGGAAGGAGTACAATTGAGGCCACATTTGCTCTCTGACTCTTCATAGAGAAGTTCAGAGAAAAGAGACAGCAACTGGGCATGGTGTTTGTGGACTTGGAGAAGCCATGTGATGAGGTACCAAGATAAGTAGTTTGGTGGAGTTTGTGATGGAAAGATGTGCTGGAAGGATTTGTCCATCTTATCCAGAGTGTGCATGATGGAGTGACTATCGTAGTGAAAAGCATATGGGTCTACAGCAGAAAATTTCCGGTAAACATTGGCCTGCGCCAGGGGTCAGCATTGAGCCTTTTTTGTTTGCGGTTGTTTTGGATGTGATAAGTGAATATATACAAAGGGAGCAGCCTTGGAATATGCTGTTCACTGATGACTTAATGATGTATGCGGAAGATTGTGAGATCTTGCAAACCAACTTTGAATAGTGGCAACACAGTTCTGAGCAGGAAGAACTTAGAGTGAATATTGGTAAGACTGAGGCTACCATAACGAGAGGAGGAGGAGGGAGGATTCACCGTAAAGGATATCACAGGCAGAGAACTTAGGAGAGTGAAAGAATTTAAATACCTGGGATCAATGGTAGCTGACAATGGTGCTCTCTGGAGAGATGCCCGGAATTGTACCAACCCTGCATGATGGGAGCCCAGTTATCTGTGATAAAAAGATGCCAATAAAATTAATAGGTAGAGTGTAAAAACTGTAATTCAACCCATTCTAAAGCATGGAACTGTAATGCCCAGTGGCCAAGGCGGGCTAGGGGGCAGTCTAGAGCAGTAGTCAAATGTGAGTGAGTGGTTGGGTAACCAGCAGGTCAATCCATATCAGAAGCACTCTGAGGCAATGTTCGGAGTTCTCGTGGGGTCAGTAGCTTTAGGCAACTAAATTTCTGCTGCTGGGCATGCACACAGCTGCCTAAGTCCTGACACCACCAAGCTGCTTGGCTCCTAACTCACGTGTTCAGAATTCACAAACTAGGCATTTCCCCACCTGTCTCACGTGTGGGGCCTGATTCAGTGGGTGTTCTCAGAGGCCACCTAAGAGATCAGGCCCCATACTAAATGACAGCAGCTATGGTAATAGTGGTCCCCTTATAACCCATTGTTTATAACCAAAGCTTTTTTAATCTGCAGGACAGATTTTATCAGTGGCAACCCATCAGTACCTCCCAATTCTTTCCAGTTTTCTCTCTTGCTCTCTACACAAAAAAATTAGGTTGGTTTAACTACGTTGGTCAAGGGTGTGAAAAATCCACACCCCGAGCAGCATAATTCAGTGACCTAAGTCCCCATGTAGACAATGATAGGTCGATGGAAGAATACTTTCGTCGACCTAGCTACTGCCTCTCAGGGAAGTGGATTATCTACATTGACAAGAGAATCCCTCCTGTCAACATAGACAGCGTCTACACTGAAGTGCTACAGAAGCGCAGCTGCAGCATTTTAAGTACAGACAAGCCCTAACACAGTTCCTTTCTGAGCTGTACCAGGATGAGATCAGATGGGGAGGCAAGGAGGAGTTGCAGTAACAGGACTCTCCCGCCCCTTTAGATGTCTTAAACTCACATTAAAACAATGAATGAAGAGCTGCCACCTCCTAGCAGGAAGCCAAGTGTGAAAACACCACAACTCCTTTTCACTGAGTGCCAAAACCCCCCGAGGAAAGGAGCACTTTTCCCTCCAACTTATTAAAAAATAACAGAATAAGAAACCTCTCTAGTTAACAGTCCCCAAAGGGGCTGCATATCTGAAGAGGAAAGGTCTTGCTTGTGAGGTTGGTAAAACTGTTTTTTTTTGCCAGGGTTACACCACTTACAAAGTATTGAGGTAGCTCAATGCACACTTCTCCTCCATACTATTGGCAGTTGTGTGCAGAAAGTCCCACTGTCCTACAGGTATGAAAGGTCACTTCAGTCTGACTGCAAAGTTCTGCTCAGCATATGCCACAGCCTAGGGGGATTGCAGAACATTACTATAATTATTTATTATTGGTATTACCACCACCCTTGTCATGGATCTGGACCCCATTGTGCTAGGCACTGTACAAACACAGAACAAAAAGACAGTCCCTGCCGCAAACAGCTTCCAATCTAAGTATAAAAGACAGAAGATAACGGATGATACAGACCGACCGCCAGGGCAGTACAATGTGCTACATCAGGACATTAATAGAGGAAACTTTTGTAAGGGAGTAGTCTTGTCTTGAGGCAAGACGAATTATGTTCATAAAGATGAGGGGTTTAGCTCCCTTTGGCTACATCCACACAGCAAAAAAACCAAACCAAACCAAACCAAAAAAACCTCTGTGGCAGCAAGTCTCAGAGCCTGGGGTCAACTGACTTGAGCTTGCGAGGCTCATGATGCAGGCCTAAAAATAGCAGCATAAACGTTTGGGCGGGAGGCTGGGCTCTGAAACTTGGCAGGAGGGAAGGGCCTTGGAGCCCAGGCTCCAACTTGAATGTGTACACTGCTGTTTTTAGCCAAACAGTCCAAGTCTGTTGTCCCCGGCTCTGAGACTTGCTATTGCTGGTGTTCTTTGGCTGTGTAGATATACCCTTAGTCTTGATTTACAGCCATGTCTTTTTCAGGGACTATGTCAGGGTGGAGCGGGGGGCGCGGTGGCTTCAGACACTTATTATGGGAGCAAGAGGGAATATTTCCGGGGAGCGTGGGGGTATATTGTAACTTACCAGCCTTGGGTTCTGGTTCCTGCTGCAGCTTGGGGATCCTCTCGGGGATCCTCAGGGGAGGGAGGACTTCCTCCACTAGGTTTGCTGGGTAGAGGTGCAGAATCATATCCTTGTCTTCCTCTGGGTCTCCCAGGACTTCCTCCAAGGTCCTTGCTGTCTCGATGCCCTGTCCCTCATCAGCTTCCCATCCTACAAGGAAGCTGGCAGGTTTAAGGAGGAGGTTGTAAGTCACTACGTACTCACAATCCTGGAGAGCACCCAGTCCTGCTCATTGTAACATTGGCATATGCTAGGTCCCCTCCCAGAGCGACCGTTAGAGTCCTTCACCATCCAGGACAGAGCCTGAGGTGCTTCATGTGCTCCCAGCACTAGGACAGAATCCAGGAAATGCCGGTCTCTTCTAGCCTCCATGAAATGTCCTGGTACACGTGTATGTTCCTGCCGCTCTGGACTAAGGCTTAGAGGGTAGTGTACTCTCACCACTCATTGATCAGCACCCAGGTGTGCTCTGGAGACCAGGTGCAGGGCCGGCTCCAGGCACCAAGCACCCAAGCTGGTGCTTGGGGCGGCACCTGGAGGGGAGCGGCGCGGCGCTCCAGCCGCCGGGGAGAGCGGGGCCACAGCCGGGCTCCCCGCCCTCCCCCCGGCGCTCTGGCCGCCCTCCCCCTGCGCCCTCCCCCCGGCCGCCGAGTGGAGAGCGGCGAGCCCCTGCTGGGGCTCGCCGCCCTGCGCTCTGGCCGCCGTGGGGAGAGCCGAGCCCCAGCCGGGGCTCGCCGCCCT
>NW_020664446.1:41201897-41243935 GCF_002925995.2 Terrapene triunguis | reverse complement strand
GGGGGGGGGGGGGCTCGGGGGCGGCGCTTTTTTTTGCTGCTTGGGGCAGCAAAAAAGCTAGAGCCGGCCCTGGTCTGCAGGACTTACTTTGTTTCTAATGTTCAAGGCTGGGATCTCTGCAACTCAGCCTGGTGTCTGAAAAGCAAGTGGGGTCCTTCCCGTGTCATACATTATCTCCAGCAATAAGGATTCTGGAGTCAGTTAGCTGGTGCTTTCATTAATGATATGTGAGGCAGCACAGAATGCAGCTTTTGCAGCTACAGAACTGATGGAACGAAACACTTGATATAATCAAATTGAGTTAATTGAAGATACAGTAACAAGGTCAGCTTTCTGTTCATTAACCATATTTTAATAACAGGTTCCTAATACACACAGCCATATTTTCCTTGTCTCAGACTGAATGCTTTTCAATCGCTGCTATTTTCTTTGGATTAAGAATCTTCAATTTCCCTTCAGGTGTGGCATAAACTAGAAGGAACATTCATGCAGCTCCAGACAAAGAAATCTTTTAAACCTCTTCCTTGCTGATGATGGCTACAATTTCAAGGAATTTCAAGGGAAGAGGAAGAAGATGATAATTAATTATTGGAATAGCTTTTGACCTCAGGTGACTAATGTGTGTGGGGTGGTGACTTCATCCTCATTCTCCATGTTGCTCATTTAACCAAGCAACACACACTCAGCAGAACCTCCTCAGAAAGGCCCAAGTCTGTAACAGCAGGGAATGCTGCAGGTCAGGGTTGAAGTGTACTGGAAAGTTGAGTAAAAGGTCCAAGACTAGAATAGCAAGGCTGCTGCAGGACAGGACAGATGTGCATCAACAGCACTACTTGGAGAGAGGGAGGGAGGGAGAGAACAGGGACGGGGTGAGGGTGGGCTAGGAATGGGATTGGTTAGGGTGTTTTGAGCCAGGATGAAAATGTATTAGCCAAAGCACGGACACCACTAGCAAAAAAGGTTAGTGGAATAATTCCTGTGCCAGCAAGTCCCATGGTGTCTATGTTTATGATGACATTGTATATACTCGTCCTCTTATACAGCCAGTGGGCGGTTTACTCTAGTCTCATTCCATTAAGAGCCTGATATTGAGGATGTCATCTGTGTATGTAGTGTAGTGTATGCCTCAAGGTTTCAGTGACCCTGATTCTTCAACATACATCCTACTAATATCATTCTCTTACAGCTTGATGTTCCACTCACTTCAACCTGAGGAAATGTTCTCAGCAAATAGTGGAACCACAGAATTCACTGGGGGCTTGTGGAGTAGCAAAAGGGATAATCTACTGATCCAGAGGCTTTCACACCACAGAGGTTTTGAATGGCTGTGGGGCTTTCATTGATTCCAAGGCCAGAAGGAACCACTGTGATCATCTAATCTGATGTCCTGTATAACACAGGCCATAGAACTTCCCCCAAATAACTCCTAAAGCAGATCTTGTAGAAAAACATCCAATCTTGATTTAAAAATGGTCAGTGATGGAGAATCCACCATGAACCCTTGGTAAATTGTTCCAATGGTTAATTACTTTTGCTGTTAAAAAATGATTTCCCCTAGAATGTTAGTTCCCAAAAGAGCCAGCTCAGAAACAATCAAGTATACCCACTCTTCCTCCGGCTGGTGTAATGGTAGCTTGAAGTGTTTACTTGCCCTGTTGGTGGGGGTGAAGGAATTTCTTCCTGTAATATGTTTGTGATGTAAGTGACGAGAAATCCCTCTCCCACCTCGAAGGCTCCATGGTATGCTTCTAATTCAGTGAGGTCATCTTGATACTTTGAGGGTTTGTTATTTTTAAATGGATTTACTCTGGACAACTTGCAACTATATATACATATGTTAAACAGAAAGCAAAACAAGCATTACATTCTCACCTTCTTTAAGGTCCCATCTGTTTTTTTATTTTATTTCTCACTCCACAATCCTCCCCTAAGCTTTCTTGTTCTTCTGCCCATAGCAACATCCATCACCCACCCCTAATGGGATGGTGGATTGTGACTGTACCACAATCATCCTTAGAATTCACCCTCCCCGCCCACTGCTTCATATATTCTGCTGATGCAGCAGTTTGGTTTGGTGCAAGGTAGTTAGTAAAGATCCTATTACTTGGAAACAGCCCCCCTAAGGAATGTCACACTCTTTCCTAACACTTGTGGGATCTTCAGCACTACATAGAAACTGAGATGTTATAGGATGGAGACCATTCCTGTCTTGAACTGAATGTTTTATCTGTCAAGGCAGAAACTCTCTCTCACTCTCCATTTCTCTCTCTCTTAGTGTAAGGTGCTTCATTTCTAAAGAAACCTTCTCTCAATCACAAGGATGTTCAATGGAAACTTGTGTGCACAAAGAGGAAAAGATCATAAAAAGTCTGCTTTATAAGAAAGAGACAGCACTGAGATTTTGCTCCACCTCCATCCCCTTTTCCTGCTCCACACTTCCCAAATATACTTCTTAAATGTTGCATTTAAGAAATCGATATCATGCCCATTTGCTATCGTTCTGTCTCAGACCCATCACTGCAGCTTGAACAAACCCCTTTGTGACATCTTGTCTGGCCCACATACACTATACACAAATTCCGGGCAGATGCACTACTAGAAACAGGACCGGCTCCAGGCACCAGCTGAGCAAGCAGGTGCTTGGGGCGGCCAAGGGGAAGGGGCGGCACATTGGGCTTTTCGGCGGCAATTCGGCGGAGGGTCCCTGTCCCTCTCGGAGGGAAGGACCTGCCGCCGAATTGCCACCGAAGAAGAAAGCGGTGCGGTGGAGCTGCCGCCGATCGCAGCTTTTTTTTTTTTTTCCCGCCGCTTGGGGTGGCAAAAACCTTGGAGCCGGCCCTGACTAGAAATGAGAGCCTGTGGTCACTGGTTTTTCCAGTCCAGTTTTGCTGTTCTTACCAGTAGTCAGCTGATCTGATCCTTTGCATCAGTGTGGTGGTGTTGTGAGCTCCTAATCTTTACTAGTTTCCTAGCCAACAAAAGGGTTTCGTTTTCTAGCTTTCAGTGACACTTGGCATCATATGCACCAATCACAAAAATCCCCGAATGGCAAAAGTAATGGATATCACCTTTTATTTAAAAAAATACACATGAAAATACTGGAATCCACAACTGCTATGGCCATCCCATCCCAAATTCAGTCGCAGGCCAAATTCCTGCAGTCACACCCTTGCAAATGAACTCGTGTGCCTGTGCAAAGCCCCATTGGAGCAAGGGTCCACCCACTCAGCAGGGCTAGGATTTCCCCTCCCCTATATCTATCCTATTTTCAGAATTCACAGTGATCTTCCCTACCTTTTATTGCAGGAAAAAAATCATTTGAAACATCCTTTGAGAAACCGTATTACAGATTTGACTAGAGAGTGCCTGACATTTTCGCAGCCAGCTCAACTGCCTCCACACCTGTACCTGTTAAGGGAGCATGTGATGGGCAGTGTGAAACCAGAGCACGTCTCCTTTCACAACTTCAGCCCTGCTTGAATAACTGGTGTGTATGGGGTATTACAAATTTAGAGCTAGATTGAGCCCTTAGGCTCAATACCTGAGTAGGGTGGGAGTCATTGCTGTGCTGCTCCAGAAGTAATTGTGTCCCACTGAGGCAAAATTCCCCTGGAACTCCACCTGTCTGTAGTGGGGGAGTGGTGGAGAGGGAGCACTGGACAGAGCAGACTTTAGCCTTTACTGGGTGATGCATTTGGGGGAGCAGAGTCATGGCTCCATGTATCCCCACATCTCCCCGCCTCCTTTCTGCCCTTTTAGTGGCATGTGAAGCCAGTCTCAGAAAAAGATTCCTCGAGTTGCAATTAAGGGAACAGCAAGAAAGAATTCCACGTATAACCAGTAGTGCTATTTTAGGTAATTAGTTCATACTATTTCAGAACAGGAACTCCAAGGCCATAATTAGAATCATAGAATATCAGGGTTGGAAGGGACCTCAGGAGGTCATCTAGTCCAACCCCCCTGCTCAAAGCAAGACCAATCCCCAGACAGATTTTTTGCCCCAGATCCCTAAATGGCCCCCACAAGGATTGAACTCACAACCCTGGGTTTAGCAGGCCAATGCTCAAACCACTGAGCTATCCCTCCCCCCCATTAACATTGTCTGTGCTAATATGTTCTGCAATCTGTGAAGAGAAAAAAAAACCATATATCCTCAAACCTCACTGAGCTAACCCAAAGGCTTCAGCTCAGGAGCCTGTACAGCCCCTGCCCCCCTTTTGACATCTCTCAGGGGGATGAGGTGATGGGTCATCTCTGGTAATAGTGCCCCAGCATCAGCCTGAAAACTGCACTTGTTCATGCAAAATGGATAGAAAAATGGCACTACAATAATACAAATAATAATAATCAGAGCTAAGTGTGTGAATCCCAATACCATGGGTGAAAGCAAGTTCAGCATTTTGGCTGGCATAGAATTTGAGGCCATATTTAGAAATATGGCCCCAAAAGACTGCTACAGAGTTCACTCCTGGAATGGCATGAATTTGAAATGACATTTAGAAAGAGTCCCAAACATCTCCGTTCACACACACACAAAATCATTATAAATCCAGACTCTACATTCAATACAATTAGGTTTAGTGAGCTGTGAATACCCCACACATATCAAATGGAACAAGACAAAGGTCCTACAGATTAGCAGACTCTACTAAACAAGATGGATAGATATTTTGATCTCATTGCTGAGTGATTTAAGTATTTCTTTTCCAAAGTGAATAAGATATCCCAAACTTTTAGTAGAATTGTCTTCCCTCGTTGCATCTGACGAAGTGGGTATTCACCCACGAAAGCTTATGCTCCAATACGGTTGTTAGTCTATAAGGTGCATAGGCGTGCGCACGGGGTGGGCTGCGCACTCCCGCGGGGCAGCGTTTGGCTCCGCAGTGAGGCAGACATGCTCCCCCCTCCCCTGGAGCCATGCCGCTGCGCACAGTGCTCTGGGGGCCGGGGCTCCGCGGGGAGTCAGACACGCTCCCCCCTCCCCTGGAGTCATGCCGCCGCGTGCACAGTGCTCTGGGGGCTGGGGCTCCACGGGGAGGCTAGAAGCCTCATTTCATGGTAAGGGGTCTGGGGCCAGGGGGTTTGGATAAGGGGTGGGGGCAGTCAGGGGACAGGGAGCAGGGTGGGTTGGATAGGGGGGTGGGAACCCGGGGGGTGGTTAGGGGTGGAGGGTCTCTGGAGGGGGCAATTAGGGAGCAGGGGGGATTGGATGGGGCATGGGAGTCTCGGGGTCTCTCAGGGAGCAGGGGGTGGATGGGGTCAAGGCAGTCAGGGGACAGGGAGCAAGGAGGGTCCTGGGGGGGCAGTTAGTGGGGGTCTCTGGAGGGGGTGGTCAGGGGACAAGGAGCTGGAGGGGTTGCATGAGTCAGGAGTTCTGGGGGGGCTGTCAGGAGGCAGGGGTGTGGAGAGGGGTTGGGGGAGGCAGGGAGCGGGGGGGTTGTATGGGTCGGGAGTTCTGGGGGTCCTGTCAGGGGGTGGGGAGCAGTTGAATAGGCGTGGGAGTCCCGGGGGTCTGTCTGGGGGTGGGGGTGTGGATAAGGGTTGGGGCAGTCAGGGGACAAGGAGCAGGGAGGGTTAAGTAGGGGGTGGAGTCCTGGGGGGCAGTTAGGGGCAGGAGTCCCAGGAGGGGGTAGTCAGGGGACAAGGAGCAGGGGGGGTTGGGGGTTCTGAGGGGGGAAGTCAGGGGGCGGGAAGTAGGAGTGAGTGGATGGGGGCGGGACTAGGGCGGGGCTCCCTGGGTGCACACCCTAATGAAATGGGCTGCGCACGCCTATGATAAGGTGCCACAGGACTCTTTGTCGCTTCCCACAGTTGACTCTTGCCACAGAAAATCAAAAATTTAGGATTTCCCAACTTAAAAACCCTACCAAGACTTTGTTTTTTTATCATGAAGCACACCATATCCTGGCTGGCAGTCAAAAATAGAAGTACACTGGGATGGGTAAATTCCAAAGAGGAAGAATGTGTGAGGCCTGTTCCCCTTCTGAGCAGCATTAAGCTGCCAATTTTATAATACGAATCAGTCTCAGCTTCATATTATTAAACACACTATGGGGAATGTGCATATCGAAGTCTAAAAAACCTGAACTCCTCTGCTTAACCTATTTCTTCACTAACATGGAAGAAGAACTCAGTTAAGAAATACCTATAGTAAATCTGCCATTTAATAGTCACTCAAAGCTGTTTAGCAGGAAAAAAAATTAAACAGTAAAAACACAGGGGGCTAAAAACACCAAAGGCAGAAAAGAAGAATCACAGAATGCTGGAACTGTGGAGAAGAGAATGGAAATATAACACACCTACTATGGAGATGGCCATAATGAATGCTTCGTGGCCCAAGGGAATGATGAATAGCACAGCAATATCCCCTTGTCTGGGAATGGTTGTTGCAAAGAGACCAGAAATGAAAGTGGACAAATGGTAAGAGAATCACAGAAGTTTCATTGGCTTGAACAAATGGGAAATCTAAACAAAAAGTTACTTTTCAATGAAAGGAGAAGCAGGGAGATTGGCAAGGAATGTGATCAGTAAAGTAGCCTAGGTTAGTGCTAACTAGTGAATCATAGGGGCAAGGTTGCAGTTTACATTTTGTCAGATTTTCTTTTAAAATTTGAGAACATAACAAAAGCACTATCAAAATTATTATAGTAATTTTTCATTTACTGAAAGCCCAGTTTCTAGTAAGTGTATAATTTCAATAGCTAGTTCAACAACATTTTTATTATATCTATAAAAAATTCAAAATACTGAGAAAGGCACTAAGTTTTTATAAACATGAAAAACATTGACAATGGCAATTTTTCCACACACAAAATTCCTGTTTTTTTTTAAAGGCCATTTTCCTGGATTTTTCTTTTGTTTTCTTTTGAGTTTTTCCAAAGTTTGAGCTGCTCTTTAAAACAGCATGATATAAAGATGGGGTGGTGGGAAGAGACCTTTCACATAGCAATCCAGGTGATGCCATTCAAGTTTCTAATCTACACTGATAAAGCTGGACAAGGGCTTTTTCTCCATATGCATGAAATGGCAAGAGGTGTAATAAAATGAATATTTTAAAAAAGCTAATCAGAACATTTTGTAACATTAAAGATGTTCCAGTTGCTACTTTGTGTATTCAAGGCTAATTTGATGTTACTGCACCAACAACCTAGAGAAACGCTGGTCTCCCTCCAGGGCAAGGCTGAGCAACTATAAAATAAATAAATAAAATAAAATAATCAGATTTGCCAGTAGAAATGAAGGGTAGTAATGAATGTTTAAGAGGAATATTAGGACCAGACCTGGGAACTGCTTTCTGTCTTATTCTAAGTCCCCTGTCACCTGGCCTTTTCCACAAACTAAGGGCCAGTGCAGGTGAGCTCACCACCCCTTCATCCTTCACACAACTACCGCCCATAACATTTGGGGCAGATACCCCAAGGACTCAAAGGACCTGATTTTCAGAAGTGCTGAGCACCTGCAGCTCATGTGGAGTTGTGGGCACTTAGCTCCTCTGAAAATGATGACTTCATTCAACAGGCAACCTTCTGCGGTGCTTGCCACTCACAGGATGTCTCACCCACTAAGCAACGGTCATCTGCCACACAAAGCTAGCTATACAAACAGCACTTCAGTTACTTAGCACTTTATATCTGACTGGATTTTTAAAAAAATACAGATTTCTCATACGGATTAGCAGGCTGAACATAAACCACTGTGAAATACCTACAGGACAGGCCCAACAAAGAAAATAACAGAACACCACTAGCTGTCACCTTCAGCCCCCAACTAAAACCTCTCCAGCGCATCATCAGAGATCTACAACCTATCCTGAAAGATGATCCTTTACTCTCACAGATCTTGGGAGACAGACCTGTCCTCGCTTACAGACAACCCCCCAACCTAAAGCAAATACTCACCAGCAACCACACATCACTGAACAAAAACACTGACCCAGGAACCTATCCTTGTAACAAAGCCCGATGCCAACTCTGTCCACATATCTATTCAAGTGACATCATCATAGGACCTAATCACATCAGCCATACCATCAGGGGCTCGTTCACCTGCACATCTACCAATGTGATATATGCCATCATGTGTCAGCAATGCCCCTCTGCCATGTACATTGGCCAAACCGGACAGTCCCTCCGCAAAAGAATTAATGGACACAAATCTGACATCAGGAATCATAATACTCAAAAACCAGTGGGAGAACGCTTTAACCTGTCTGGCCATTCAATGACAGACCTGCGGGTGGCTATCTTACAACAGAAAAACTTCAAAAACAGACTCCAACGAGAGACTGCTGAGCTGGAATTGATATGCAAACTAGATACAATCAACTCAGGATTGAATAAGGACTGGGAATGGCTGAGCCATTACAAACATTGAATCTATCTCCCCTTGTAAGTATTCTCACACTTCTTATCAAACTATCTGTACTGAGCTATCTTGATTATCACTTCAAAAGTTTTTTTCTCTTACTTAATTGGCCTCTCAGAGTTGGTAAGACAACTCCCACCTGTTCATGCTCTCTGTATGTGTGTATATATATCTCCTCAATATATGTTCCACTCTATATGCATCCGAAGAAGTGGGCTGTAGCCCACGAAAGCTTATGCTCTAATAAATTTGTTAGTCTCTAAGATGCCACAAGTACTCCTGTTCTTTTTGCGGATACAGACTAACACGGCTGCTACTCTGAAACCTGTGAAATACCTGGCACTATTTATATTAGCTACAAACCAGTCAACACAAGCAGTAAAGTTAATTAAAAAATGGGAGTATTATTTCATGGAATTTTTGTGAATGATTTGTTCTTCTTTACAATGAACATTTTTTTATTTTTTTTCAACCAGCACTAATAGGCATAGTTTAAATTCAGACTAATGGGAATGGCGGAGAAGTTGGTGGCAGTCTTGTGGACTTTCTAAGCTCCTGGATCCTGGTTTGAATTCATTCAGCAACCCTGGAAAACGGGAACATTAGCAGGCCCAACACTGTATCCAAAGATGCGCTACGCCAGCATCTTATAACCAAGTACAGTAGATTGGTTCTATGGACAGTAGCTCACAGGGAATAGATTCATCAGCCAGCTTGAGGGGATACTTTATGACTAGCTGGAGTTTAAACTTTTGTAAAATATAGCAGTACTTACAGGGAGGGAGTGTCTGCTGGTGAGGCCAAATGAATAAGCCCATGCCACACCAAGGTAAACTTTCCAAAACTGAGCCACTTCCCATTTTAATAGGCCTGTATTTTCTTTGCATCATTGTGGTAACTCAGGTACAGCATGTGAGTTCAAAGAGCATTCTTCTCCTCTAGATTCAGCCACTTCCTGCTGACTCCGTCCATTTTCATGGTGAGGAAATGTTATGACAAAGACGGGGTTTAGCAAAATATTACATTTTAAAAGCATGCAGTTGGGTCATTCAGGTCCATGGGTTAAAAAGTGGCATTCAAAAATACCCAAGACAAGGTCAAAAGAGAAATGCTCCCTTTGAAAATATAACAAAAGTTTGTTAATGAACCATACATCCTTACCCATTGTTCAGAGGAGTTTGCATTCTATTCAGCTACACAAGAGGAAAATGTGGCCCCAGAAATTTCTCATATACAAGTAGCTAGATCCCAGATAACAATCCCCTTTCAGAGTAGTTTTAATTTCATTAAGAGATGTCAAAGAACATCAGTTGCATCAACTACTGAATTACCAGAGCCTTTTACACCTGAAAGGATCTATGTGAAGTCCCCATTGAGGGAAGGGCAGGCACAGTCTGTCTCCAATTTCTTTTAGGCTTGGTGCTTAGAATGCACCTCTTAGAACTGGTTATGAGAGGTAAAGAGACCAAATTTGCTTTACCCAGTACCTAGGCTTATTGCTTTTTGGCCATTTTTGTTGCCTTATGACAGTCTAGGCAGAATAATGCTGAAGCCCAGTAAGGAAGATTCTGTACAAGAGAGAGGTTTTCTGAAACCATAAATCGAATGCTCATGGCCTATGGAAATGTGGACATGAGGGGTGAAATCATGGCTCCACTGAAGTCACTGGGAGTTTTGCCACTAGCTTCAATGGAGCCAGAATTCACCCCAGACATCATACCTTTAAGGAACAAAATGTCCCTTTGGAGAAACACAATGGTCTTTGCCCAGTTACAAGAAATGTTAAAGGTACAACTTTCAGGAAACCTGTAATATGGTAGATTTGTTAGTAGCACTCTATAAAACATGAAGTTATCAGGTTAGTCACAAGAATTCCTTGAAAAACTGTTTTGGCGAAGCAGGGAACACTTAGGCACAGATCCTGAAAGGTATTTAGGCACCCTACTCCCCACAAAGATCTTTAACCTTAATGAAATAAACACACAAAGAGAAACCCAAAAGATCACGTAAAATTTAGAAACAAAGTGGAGGCATACAGCTGTACAGTAGTTTTGCAAAAAAATACAGTATATGTTCCATTATAAGAAAGAAAAGGAACTGAATACAAAAATTGAAATACATCTGTTTGTAACAGAAATCAATAAAGAACAGGGCTGTTTCAAAGTTCTTTGCATACTGGTGCCATAAACTACCTTCAATGAGCAAGTTTAATTTGGTTTTATGTCACTTCAACATAACCACCTTTCGGTTACGATAGGGGATGAGAAAACATTTTATGCTGTCAGATGGCTGTTAGAGGTAACAAAAGAAAAAGAAATAGCAACTGCCTCTTGCAAGTTACCAATTTATCTATTCAGTTATATCACCAGCAAATAATTCAAACCCTAAAATATCCTGCTGGAGATGTAAAATACTTGATCTGATGCTGTGCATTTATAAAAAGTAAACAAAACGCTCCATCAGAAAGAAGCCAAAAATAAAATGCTTAATAAACAGAAGCCTTGGTGCTTGGATTTTGGAGTAGCAATAGGAACAATTCCAAATAAAACACACACCTCTTGGTATTTTAATTTTTTCAAAAAACTCACTTTTTAATTTCTGATGTATGCACCTTCTGAACTGCTGGCAACCGATGAAAGCCGATTCGGAAAGAGACAGACTGCATGCTTGTGCATTTGTACTTCATATCTTATTTTGTCATCCTATTCATACTAGCTCTGGACTATTCCTTTTGTGCTCACCAAACTTCTGCAACCAGCCGCTCCCTCACATGTGATAGTGGGAATGCGACTTTATTCCTTATCTGAACACTCTTAATTCATTTTATTTTTCAATCTTTCCAATCCCTTCTTTTTTATTATTTCCTCTGTGAAGGTTTTATTTAATTGCTTTAGATACATTGTGTGAAATCCTGATTTCAATGGCAAAATTCCTGTTGATTTCAGTTGGACCAAGATTTCATCTTTTATTTCTGGATCCACAAAATGTGGCTTTTTGCTAAACAGAAACTTTGGTGCCATACTGCAACAGAAGCGTCCAGGCACTGGAAACAAGGCTTTTGACTGTAGCAGGGCTGTGGGAAGTTATTGGCTTATATTTTACTCAAACACCTCCAGTTTGTTAATAAAGTTAATTTTAAAAAGTGTAATAAATATGCACAAACATAAAAATCCAGATCTCATTCTAGTGCCTACGGGATTCTTCATGAATCCCAAGTTGGCCTGCAAATTCTTTTACATTTATATGACTCTCTCTATATATAGTGCATAGTCTGCACTGCTATAGTGGGAAAGTGAGGAAGGCCATGAAAAATTTGGCACTTGCTGCTAATACATTCACTAAATTCAGAAGATTGTGTTTTAAACATTTCAGAGATTTTTTTTAAAGGTTACATAATGTTTTCAATTAGACACCTGTTATTTAATTTACAATATTTTTTATTGTGTCTAACAGAACACTATAAATTTTTGTTTTTTAAAGTCAGTTTAAGGTGTGTCCCATCCCCCTCCAATCTTTCTGGACACAAAGTCTTTCCTTAAGGCAAATTCTCCCTCCCCCCACCCATAAAAAGCAAGAGAACCAGCCAAGTCTGGAGAAACGTAGAAATTCCCAAGGTGCCTCACAGCGTTGGGTCCTAAATGAACTCCCCTCGGAATGGAAGTTGGCTACGGCTCTGTTCCTGCCAGCGATAGCGGAGGTTGGAGAGAGACTTGTCTTCTAGGTTCTCAAACTCAGCAAACCCCAGCTGATTCAGGATCTCGTAAACTCCAGCCTTGGCCGCCACCTGAAAGCAAAAGAGGGGGAAAGGGAAAAGGAAGAGTCTTAAATTCCTCTGAGTATACAGGCTGGATTGTATTGAGCACAGAAGTTTACCAGGATGTCATTCCCGTTGCCCTTGATGTAAAACCACCTGTGTAAGTGAACAGGATTAAAAAGAACACCACACAAAACAAGAAGGGCAACTCTTACAGAAATATGCTTTCTATACAACGATAGGGACAATGATGTGAGTAATGGGGGAAGGCAGCAGATGTCCACTGCTGCAGCTCTGCATATCTCTAGGGAAAGAAAGGGAAAAAAGAAAAAAGGGGATTTTTCTCTCCTCTGCTTTGTGCAAAACTTGCTCCTATTACAGGAATCTTTAACAACACTGCAGCACCTCTGGTCTGCTCTCCTAACAGCTCCTTTCAGCAGTACTAGCATGGTTCACCAACCTGGCACAACCCCCACCGAAAACCAAAACAAATAAATCACCAAAAGCCAAACCTTTGGAAATACTGGGTCACACAATATCTAATAATGCCACCAACAAAACAATACATCTACTTTTTTTCCACGATGAAGGGTAGAAATTTGTTTGTCCTTCTCCACTCCTCTGGGGCCTCACCCATCCTCCATGAGCTCTCAAAGATAATTGCTAATGGTTCCAAGATTGCTTCAGCTCATTTCTGAAATTCCCAAGGATGAATTTCATCAGGCCCTGCCAACAGGAATACTTCTAACTTATTTAAATATTCTTGAACCTGTTCTTTCCCTATTTTGGCTTGTGTCCCTTCCCCCTTGTTGTTAATATTAGTTGTACTTGGTCACCATTAACCTTTTTTTTAGTAAAGACTGAAGCAAAAAAGCCATTAAACACCTCAGCCTTCCTGATGTCATCAGTTATTAGCTTCTCCTTCCCTGCTAAGTAGAGGACCTACACATTCTTCAACTTTCTCTTGCTCCTAATATATTTAAATAAACTCTTCTCATTGTCTTTTATATTCCTTTCTAGGTGTAATTCATCTTGTGCCTTTGCCTTTCTGATTTTGTCCCTACTTGTGTTATTCTTTTGTACTCCTCCTTAGCAATATATCCATGTTCCACTTTTGGTAAGATTCCTTTTTGATTTTCAGTTCACTAAAGTGCTCCTGATGGAGCCATATTGGACTCTTACTGTTCTTCCTATCTTTTCTTCGTATCAGGATAGTTTGCAGTTGTGCCTTTAATATTATTTCCTTCAGAAACTGCCAGCTCTACTGAATTCCTTTATCCCTTAAGATTTTCTTCCCAATGGGACCTTACCTACCAGTTTTCTGAGTTTGTTAAAGTCTGGTTTTTTTTTAAGTCCATTGTCCTTATTCTGCTGCTCTCACTCCTTCCTTTCCTTACAATCATGAAATCTATCATGTCACGATCACTTTCACCCTAGTTGCCTTCCACCTTCAGATTCACAACTGATTTCTCACTGTTGGTCAGAATGAAGTCTAAAATGGCTGTTCCCCTGGTTACTTCCTGCGCTTTCTCAAACAAAAAGTTGTCCCCAATATAGTCCAAGAACTTATTTGAAATTTTGTGTTTTACCATATTACTTTTCCAACAGATGTCTGGGTAGCTAAAGGAGCTGTGGTTGTTGTTAGAGCGGGTAGTCAGAGGAGCTGTGACAGGTCCAGTGCATACTTAACCTAACAAAAGCTTGAACTATGGTCATACATATGGTAACAAATAAAACCTCGTACTTTCCTACATCTGGTGCTTAAACATTTTATAAGCCACTTTTTAACTGTTTGTGTTAGCATTTGCAGGGTTTGTTAGCTTTGGCGGAGTTCTGGAAAAGTTACAATGTTGCCTTGTTTTTGCTAAAAATGTAGTGCTTATGAAAAGGGCAGAGAGGGACTGACAGCACTTCAGCCCAAAGATTTCCTTTTATCCGTAAGCCAGGCACATGCCTCCCCTGAAGTACCTCAGACTTAGCCTCAACCATCCCCCCTCATGGATATGTAAAGTGAGCAGGGGTGGAAGGGAGACAGATTTAAATAGTGTACATACACTGCCCTTGCTGTGGGCATGCTAAGGAAACAGTCCTGTTACAATCAATTCCTTTTCTGTTAATGCCTGGACTCTCTGAACAGACAGCTCCTGAAGCCTGATAATGCATGACAGCCTCTTCATTAGGCGAAGGACTCTGTATTATCCATGGGGATGGAAGATAACCAATGTATCACCCCAGGGTTGTCGACTAGATAAATAGTCAACATCTTTCAAATAAAAAGCTATTAGATAGCTCACTTTTTATTCATGGTCCTATACACTGATTTAAAAAAAAAAAAACAGATTTTCAGACGCTCTCAGCACTTACATAGGCAACAAAAGCATTACAGCTATTGTACTCAGGAAAAAACAACAGGTAAGCTTCCATTTAGAGAAAGGCGCTAAGAGTGAATATAGACAGAGTTTGCCATGTAGCCACATCCACATAATGCCATTTGGTTTCAGTGGGAAGATAAAGACTCATATAGGAAGTTATCCAGCATGTGTCAGAGTGTTTCTTAAGAAAGAAAGGCTATTAATTTAGAGTCCACACAGTTCGGTGAGAGACAGAGGTTGGCATAGGGAGAAGTCTTCTACCAAACAAGTGAGACCAGAGGTCTCAAATGTTTGGTAATCAGGATTCTTACTGAAGAGGTTATATACACATAAACCAGATTCTGTGCTTTGTGCAAAGTGAACCACTCCGTCAGGAAATGCTAAAGTTAAGGTTGTACGGGTGAGTTTACCTCTATCCCCCTTTACTGGTATCAGCAAGAGGAGTATCATGCTCAGTGTATGTTTCAGTTAACAAAGCTGCTGCAGTGAATAACCAGCTGCTTGTTCGAGCTCCTGTCTCAATGCCTGTTTCTAATTCAGCACCGAGATGCTCCGAGGGACTTGATCTTATCCTTTCCCAGAACTTCCACTTCCACACACACCCTTCAGCTGTCTCGGTCGCTCCACCCAGCTGCTGTCAGCCTGGGAAGCTAGCTGCCATCTTGCACCTAATTAGTGATTTACTGAAGAGTGTAGCAGAGGAGCTGCTATTTTATTCTCTAATGTAGAGGGCACTCATTTGCACATGAATAAAATAAGGACTTTTTCATAACTTTCCCCTTTGCCAAAATTCAACAGGCCAAAAATCATTTCAATAATGGTCAGCATTAGGTCAATCCTTCGTGATGTTTCCTTACTGTTTAGACAATAAATATCACTTTAGAACCCTTCTTCTTAATCCTATCAGTAGGTTCATTGTGCTCTAAGGTGCTGAAAATGATGATCATCATACCATCTTGTATTCAGGTCCTCCTGCATAATGTGATGACATGGTCATGTAATCAGTCACATAATTGTCCTTCTGTGTTGATATATGGCCAGAGTGTCTCTATCAATTGCGCATTTCAGTCTGTAATCATAATGTGCTCTATGTGCTTGACTTCTAAGATGGTGTGTTAGACTATCAAAGGAGAGCAGACAGTTCCAACACACTCACCCACAGGAGACAGGCAGGCATCAGGCTAGGGATTACAACCCATTGAGACTGAATGGATCTAACTGTCCAAACACTGCAGCAGCCATCAAGAGGGCATTCTCTCAGAGAGGCCTTATTGCATGCTCAATTGACTGGAAAAACCGACTGTCAGGCACCAGGATATTTCACACCTGGGCCCATAAACAAAAAAATGATTCAGCAATATGGTAATTTGACCCAGGCCCCACAAGGGGAGGGTGGCACTTTGTTGAACCTGTCAGAAGGAACCAGTCAGAGCGAGAGAGAGATCGAGACAGACATGCACAGAAAGATCCTGGTGGTTTAAGAGAATGTAAGTTGGGTCTGTTTCTATTCCTGTAATGAGACTAAATGTGTGTGTCAGCAGTTTAGTTGTTTTAAAATCTTTTCTTGTTTCTCTAATGCTTTGTTCCAACTACTAAATAAAAATACTTTAAGAAGGCTGTTGTTCAATAGCACTGGTCACAGATTCCCAAAGGGAAGAAACGCAGGTGCCTGGAACCTAATCAGATTTGCGGTGTGATAAGCGGTTGGTGTGCACAAGATATCATGATGAGATCCTGGCCTAAGAGAGGGAGAACTGCAAAATTCCATGCAAAACTGGTCAGAGCAAGGGGCCTATCCCCTGAGGGGGTGATTTAGAGAAATCAGAAAGGGAACTGAGGTACAGGGAACCCTGGACCCAGGGCAGTTTTTTCTTTGAATTAGCTCCAGAATCTCATTTTTCATTTGTTTTTAAAAAATTAAGTCTCTACTTGCTATGCTCGCAAAGATAGCCTGCAAAATGTAAAATGAATATACCAATGCAGTCAGACCTGCCTGAAACTGCTCACTGCTTGAAACTAGAACTCTGAGAAGTGTGAACTCCTCCCATCCATCTCACTTTGAATCCTAATGAAGGTACATTATATGTCATCATTGTTAACTATTTCACACATTAGTTTGTACTATTCCACTGTTGGGAGTAGAAGCAGAGAGTAGGCCAGGATACAGTGGATGCTTGCTGGAGTAGGAAATGAGGAATTTAGTTCTCCCTCCCCAAATTCAAAGTGACTTTCACCCTTGTCTATAATAGGGTGACCAGATGTCCCGATTTTATAGGGACAGTCCCGATTTTTGGGTCTTTTTCTTATATAGGCTCCTATTAGCCTCTACCCCCGTCCCAATTTTTCACACTTGTTGTCTGGTCACCCTACCTGTCTAGAAGGCAAAAGAGAAAGAGGAAGTGCATCTCTCTCCATATTACTAGCTCCCACCCCATGTCCCCTACACAGCTACCAAAACTCTCAGCTTCCTCCTCATCCCCATATCTTCCACAATGCAATCTTGCACTATCAATATAAAAATAAAATCAGCAGTACACTGAATATGTAAGGGTAGTGCAACATTAATGTAATATCAAATGCTAAAATAAGGTATACTGTACAGCCTGTTCTGTACTTCACTACACTGCCCGGGGGATGGGGAGGCTTGGGAAGACACTCCTGAATCCTTGCCTTCCTGCTGCATGGGACCTAGGGCCTTACTTATATTTATATAGCATTTTTCATTCTGAAACATCTCAAGCACTTTACAGAAGTAATATACAGGGATCATTCACCTGCCACTGTCACTTCTAGTGTGGAATCACATGACACTATTTAAGTGATGCTACCTAACCTTTTAGGAGGGGTGAGGGGGATACTGTATCCAACAGAAAAGAAAGAAGGACTTTAGACAGAAAGGGCCTGCTTCTCCTCTCACAGTGTAACTTCATTTACTAGTGTAAGTAAAAGGAGAATCAGGCCTCAAAAAGTATAATGACCCAGGCTGGAATCTGGCCAGGATACCAGGGTTAACACACTACTCTTTAAAAGTGCTGTGGAATTTTTAGTGGCTGTAAATGGTGAGGGGGCTCATGATGCTAGTGCACCTTGTTCTTCTCTCTAGTTCTGAGCGCTGAACCCCCTTGTTTTATGATGCCTGAAATGACCTAGTGCAGGTGGCGTTATGAGCCAGGAAAACAAAAAACATTCTAAACGAATCCCCAGGGCACAGACTGAACCTCTCACTTTAGAGCTGCTTAAGAGTGGAAAGGAAGCAAAGGCAAGGGAAATTTAAATATTAGTATAAAAAAAAAAAAATCACAGATGTGAGTGCAGTTTGCCAATAGAACAAGCTAGACAAGCTACTCCAGACTAGACAAGGCCCTCCCATCCACTAAGGGTGTTTAGGAATAATGAAATCCTCTATGCAAATTCAAGGGCAGAGAATTAAATGACGTGCAGACTCCAGTTTCCATGTAGGAACATATAAGGCAGAAAAAGCTTAGACACTCTTGATGGCAGGAGCGCTTTGGGGAGATAGACACATCAGCATCATTTCTGACCAACATAGCTACGCTGGTACACCTCTATCCCAATATAATGCGACCCGATATAACGCGAATTTGAATATAATGCGGTAAAGCAGCAGGGAGCCCCGGGCCCTTTAAATTGCCGCCGGAGCCCCGCTGCCGGAGCTCCGGTGGTGATTTAAAAGGCCCGGGGCTCCCCGCAGTGGCTGGAGCACCGGGCCCTTTAAATCACCGCCAGGGAAGCCTGACCATACCAGCTTACTTTAACCTCTGGATATAATGCGGTTTCACATATAACGCGGTGAGATTTTTTGGCTCCAGAGGACCGCGTTATATCGGGGTAGAAGTTTTATAAAATAGTACCAACAGTACAATTTTGGTTAGAGGTGTGATTTGATACCACTAGAGTTATACTAGTACAATCCTTTGTGTGGACGCAGTTTTATCTCTATAAAGGTAACATACCAGTATAGCTTGTTCCCCTGCCTGTACAAGAATAGCTATAAAGCAGCTTTTACTGGTAGAGCCACACTAGGGGGTTGTACTGCTTTAATTATACAAGTACAACTTGTGTGCGTAAACAGGCTCTAAGAGCACAAAGAGGCTTCTGCTGGCACCTTTGAAGTGGAATCCCAATGCTTCATTTGGGTAGCAAAGATCTGTTGCTTCATACTCTCATGTCTAACCACACAAATAGGGGGGAGGAAAGAGGGTGGGCAAGACTAGCTCTGTAATTCAGTTTTGCTCAGGGCACTAGAAGCACTTAGGCTGCCTCTCCCTCCCCACTCCCACCATTTGACAATGAAAACAAGGAAATAAATGAGGTGCCATTTCCCTCAGCCATTTCAGGTTGAACATAGCGGAGCACGTTTCAACTCTGATTTTGTTTTCAAAGAGAATGTTGGGTAAGGCAGCGCAGATAACATTCCTTCCTCCCCTTGCATTCTACACCCCTGATTTGGGCAGGGCACTAGTGGCGTTTTTCTCTTCCCCCTCCCTCCCCTCAAAGTGATGAATGTCCTTTTCCAGCACAGTCCCTTCAATCGAGATTGGGCAGGCTCTGATTGTAACCAGAGTTGGCAGATGCCCCTTTCATCTCTCTCCGAAAAGATCAAACATGCCAATATGAATTAGCAGGGCTAATTGAGACAGAGAGGGGAGGAGGTTTTCCCACAGCACACAAGCCAGAGACTCCCCACTTACAGCCTACACAAATGAGAGAGAGGCTAATCTCAATGCACAGATAAAAAAAAAAAAAGAGAGAGAGAGAGTCCCAGCCCCCTCTCCTCCCTTTGTCCACTCTATTTTACCTTCTTACATTGCTCAGAATGACTCATTAACTAAACACCACACACGTACACGCCACTTGCCTCCTCGTTGTTTGCTTAATCTTGGAAGATCCTTTTTCACTGTACTGAGGCTCTTTAGGTGCAAATTTAGTGTCTTCCCAGTTTCCCTTCAATGTTAATGTCTAAAACAATATTTTGCACAAAATTTAAGAGTAATTCAAAGCCCAAAATCGAATGTCACTCTAAGTTACAGCAGCTGAAGAGTATGTGTCACTTGCAGACACTGCATCTTCAATTTTATTTTGGTATTTGATGCCTAGGTGCAATTGTGATGCACCACAGATGAATGGACAAGATTTTATAAATGTATAGAGCCCTACGCACACATGTACACTAACAATAAGGTCTCTCTTCCAGCTGATATCACCATAGTTACAATTAGAGGTGCTCAGTCTGGAACACTTTTAGTTTAATGAAGTTGGAGCTGCTGACAGGGCTTTCTCTGTGAACTCTCAGAATTCAGTACATCCCAGTCTAATTGTAAACGGGCTGGACACCTCCCAAGCACCCTCTCATGGCTAGAGTCACTCTGTAGGCACCTTGCCTCAGTTTCCCTCTTCAGCTCAGGGCCCCTAAAATCAAACTATCAAAACAACTCTTCTTTGGTTCATCCACACCCCTCTTTGGGACTGGATTTATTAAAATAACAAAATCAGACCCAAAATAAAGTTCTCAAAGCTTCCCCAAGTCCACACTTCCACCCTTTCCTGCTGGGGTCTCCCAGGTCATACCCAGCCTGGATTGTCCCGAATGACAGAGTACATATACACTGGGGAAAAATAAAAAAACAAACAAACTCAGCAGTGAGTCTCAGAGCCCATGTCAACTGACTCGGGGCTCACAGGGATCACATCCTGGGGCTAAAAATAGCAGTGCAGACGTACTCTCAGGGTATGTCCACACTGCAATTAAAAACCCATGGTTAGCCCGTGCCAGCAGACTCAAGCTTGCAGAGCTTGGGCTAAGGGGCTGTTTAATTGAGATGTAGATGTTTTGGTCTCAGGCTGGAGCCTGGGCTCTTGGACCCTTCCCCCTCACAGCCCTTAGTCTGGGCTCCAGTCAGGGGTGAAAGTAAATTAAAGGATTTACCAGTACGCCAGAGTCCTGAGCAGGGGTGTGGCCTCAACTGGAAGAGGCGGGGCCTCAACCGGAAGAGGCGGGACCTTTAAATCAAGATTTAAAGGCCAGGGGCTCTGGCTGCAGCTGGGAGCCTCGGGGCCTTTAAATCACCCCCGGAGCTACCAGCTGCAGAGGTGGCTCAGGGGCAATTTAAAGGGCCTGGGACTCTGGCCACCGCTACTGCAGCAGAGCTCCGGGCCCTTTAAATCGCAGATGGAGCCCTGCCGCCGCTACCCCGGGGCTCCGGCAGCCAGGATTGGGTGGCGATTTAAAAGGCCTGGGGCTCCGGCCGCTGCAGGGAGCCCCGGGCCCTTTAAAATCGCCAGCCTGGGGAAGCAGGTCAGGTCCGGCACAGCAGACCGGCTCTTGCCGGTACGCCGGACCGGCTTATTTTCACCTCTGGCTCCAGTCCAAGGCTGAACATCTACACCACAATTAAACAGTCCCTTAGCCTGAGCCCTGCGAGCCTGAGTCAGCCGGCATGGGCCAGCCATCGGTGTTTAACTGCAGTGTAGACATATCCTCAGAGTCCCCTGCTAGAGCCTCCTCCTGCCCAGTAGCCAATCCCTGCCTTCACAAACTTCTGCTGAAGTCTCTCACTCCAGCTTCACTCTTGTTTCTCTCCCAGGGCACCTCTCTCTCTCTCTCTCTCTCTCTGCAGCTTGTCAAAGGAGAATCAGCTCCTTCACACTCAGCTGGTTCTACTAATTAAACCCCACACTCCATCCCAGATGTGGCAAGCAGGGCTAACTGTATGGGGCTGGCCAGCTCCAGGCCACTGTCCCCTTAAGGCGCAGGGAACCACATTACACCAATATAGCCTGAATCTGTTGGCCTTCAGGGAATATTGCAAAGCTAATCTCTTTTCCCAGGTTCCAAGGAGGGAAAGATGTGTTCAGGGCTGGGACTTGGGTAGTTTTAGTTATTATTTTATTTTATTTTATGGTTTGGGGGAAAGTTGCTAGGTTTAGTTTTGCTGGTGTAGTATTTGTATTGTTAATATGAAGCAAAGAGACCAGAGTATGTATGTTTTTCAAATGTCTGATTTGTATAAATCCAAATAAATTAATAAATCATTTATTTATGATGTTTCTTTCCAGATCAGCACTTTTCCAAAAAGTTCAGGCTGTTTGGATCCAGGGTTTTGGTGTGGCTCATTATAGACAGTTCAGTGTATATATATATATACATACACACACACACAAAAATAAAATGTATGAATGACATTTAAGAAATAGAGTTTGTATTTTCTCCCTGGAGAAATTAGACCTGTGGTTTGCAATTTCAGACTCAGAGTTTATGCTGTTCAAATCAAGCTTATTCTTCCCTATACAATGAATTCTGCTTATGAAAAGGGTCTTTGGTACCTAGTAAGTCCTTAAAAAAATAGAACAGTGACTTTTATAAAGAAGTGCATTTAGAGGAAACAAACCTATGGCTTTGTATAGGGGGAGGGTATTTCAGACTAGGCCTCACTACAGAGAAGCATTCAGAATTGATTTGTGTTCATGTACAGTATGCATTCAGTTCGTTTTAAGATCAAGCCTTTGAAGGGTTGAGACATGGGAGAGGGCTGAAATTTGCCAGAATATTTAACTTTTTAGCTTTAAATTTAACTCCCCAGGTGGGAAGTCCAATGGGGTACATTCACACTGCAATGGGTACAACTGCGTGAAGCGAGAACAACAGTCTGCTACAGAAAACAGTGGAGGAGGGAGAAAATTGACAAATATGCTGCTTCATATTTAGCATATTTCTCCCGATCACCCTTTTAGTTTGTCCCAGTTAACTCTTGCTGGCAGAATTCATGACATCCTATCATGCTACATCACCATGGGAAGTCTGACCACCTGGATGCCAAAAGATTAAACTGGTCAAGGAAGCAGAATGGAGTTTGCTCCCTTTCAGCTCCTGCGGCTAGGAGCCGTCATTTACATGTTTGAAAAGAATTCTAACTTGGGTTTAAGATGTAGGATTTGAGCATCATGTGACAGTTTAAGATGTTAACAGAGCATTTGTTACATGTGTGGAGGATGCATCAATGTTGGTATTACAGGTGCTCTGATTCTACAGTCTTCTTAGCATATGCGCAACATGTGTCAGGTGGCACGTGACCAGGATTCATCCCCAAATTTGGTCCGCTGATTGGATCATCAGCTTCCCTGGCCCGGGCCAGGTACTGACTGGGAGCATGACATGAACGCTGATCCATGCCCATTCTACAGTGATGGGGGACATCTAAGAGCCTTTAACACCCAAACGCCCACCCAGACCCCTCACTTCCACAGTGAGCTCCCTTCTTACACTTCCAACTTATATTGATTGTGGAGGGTTAAAGCACATGAATGAAGGTTGCCTTGACCAGTGATTTTCTTGATTTCCATTGACTGTGTTACTGAGAGTTGCACATGAGTAATCTTAATTCTAGGCAAATGAAATAATGTTGTTTGAGTTTTATGTTTAAGTGCACTGGGACTTCCTGGACTGCCTACCTCTGCAGAGCTTGTACAAATGTGCAGTTCAGCTAACCCCTCCACCCCCTTACATTCCACACACACACAAGTTTAATCTCTGTATTGAGAGATGTGGAGAGTGCACCAACTCAACCAACCTTTGCATGCATCTACAAAAGCTTCCCTGCGTCAAATGAGTAGAACTGCTGCACAGAAAGAGTTGATTGCTTGGATATGAGAGATGCCAAAGTCCTGATAAAGGAGAAGCCTCAAAAAGCCCTTTGTGCCTGAGAATAATGGGGAGGAGGAGAATGCTTTCAAGGGGCAGTTTAATACCTCATAAAAAAGAGAGAAGGGGAAGGGGGGAAAAAAAGAAAGAAGCAGCCTGTCTCTGCCTCACTGCCCCAACAAGCATCCTTTCAGTTTAATGGATTGCACTCTATCTCCCTCATTTCCTCAACATGACCTCATCCCCTAGAGACTTGACCCAGCCCAGACTTGTTTGAAGAGTTGTATTGTTTCCTGTTCTGTTTGTTTAGAGAGGTACAAATAGCCAAGCCATTTCAAACTACCGGGGCTTCGTTTTCAACAGTAACATTTGGGGGGAGGGAGGGTTTCGGGATTTTTAGTGTGCGTTATTTTATGGGTGCGAGGGAAGGGGGGGGTACACCTATGCTGTGTGCTGAAAGAAAGTTACCCTAGAAAGGCCCCATTAACAAAACTCCTGGCAGACAAAAGATAAAATCATCTTAATCGAAAAACTACTTCCAGGACAAGAAAGCTATTAACCTCTAAGGATACTCGCCACATGTATAAGCCAGGAAAGAGAAGCAGCAGAAAATGCATGCAGAAGAAATGGAAATTCATGTTACAAACATTTTTATATATACACACACATGCACATATGAAGCCATGATCTGAAGAGGTAAACAGGGGTGTTGCCAAACCCCATCACCCCAAAGTTATGATTAAAGCGTTGTCTGCAATTCAATTTTTAACTACGTTTGTAACCAGTTAGTGGTTAGTCTCTACTCAGTTTGTAACCATGGCAACTCACCATGTTTCACCCTTGCAAGGGGCCTAAGCCAGCACATGTGTGTTCCTGTAACCTGTTTTGCCATGTGAATGAGACCCTATACCTATGCCTGTGTAAGCAGTTAGGCAGGACATCCCAGAGCAAACTGCTGCATGTGCTGCTGATACCACTCTGTGCATGTTCTGAGGCAATATAGGATAGCTGCTCAGATTTTCCCAGCAGGCACAGGTGCAAACATCATTAACCAGTGTTGTAGGTGTGGATACACAAACTCAGATGACACATGGTTGTGTTGTGAAAAATGCTGTTGTGGGCCACAAATGGTTACAAACACACCTAACAGATAAAGGTGTTCTCAGAATATTTGCAAACACCTAGTTGTATGATAGATGGGTCCTTAGTTTCCTTCCTATCCAATACTCAGGTTTTTAAAATTAAGATACAATACACACCATATTTCCACACTATCCTGGGAGGCTGGGACTTGGACCTCCCTCCATGCTAGCTGTGGCCATGACCCCCCAGATACACAAAAAGAGAAATTGAGGTTAGCGAGTTTTGACCTTTAGGGGTACCCACTATATTAGATTGTTGTAGAGTTGTGCCTGGTTGTCGGATATCTGCTCAAACTCTTGAAAGAAATAGCTCAAGATGCTCCCAAGCGGCCCACTAATGCAGGATGCTGTGGTGCTACCACAGAAAACTCCAGACTTGCCAGATCCAAGAGTCAGATAACATGGTTCCGCACAACAAAGATATCTCTGCAATTATGGCCACACAACGCAAATGTATACAATTATTTCTTAGCTCTAAAAAGGTGGGACAAACACTTTAATTATCCCCACATCCTAGCCTGCATCCATCCCAAACTTTCTCATGGAAGTCCTTGCTAGAAATCAAAAGCCAGTTAGTGAGTAGCTCCTCCCATCATCAAAATATGCTAAGTCTCCTTTAGCTTAGTCCAAAAAGCACTCGACTAGCGGTAGCAGAAATATCCCTGCAGCAAGTTTCCCTCCCATGGCACCCTTACAGGCAAAGCAGTGGATTTAGTGGTGACATTATCAAATCAACATCATAAGATTATTTGGGATATTTTCACTCTCCTGTCCCTTGGTAAGGATGGCAAAAGTGGTCCAGTTATTACTCCAGGGAGAGGAGCTCCCTCTGGCTACTTTTTCCAGTACATATATGAACAAATTCTCTTCTTACTGTTGCTAAACTCACTTCAGTAAAGAAAAACGAGCAAGCAAAACATCAAAGCTGCAAAAGCTGACAAATCAGCAGTAATCTATCAAGAATGCACAAAAATTCCATTCTCTTCTGTGCACGTCCATCTGACCAAACCACGGACTGAGATTAACACATCAACGGTAACCCAGAAGCCAGACATTCTGAAGTTCAGTGTGTGGAGACAGCAGGAAAAAACAAAAGGGTACACTAGTAAATTCCTGCAAAAATCTCCCCCGTGCAGAGAAACCATGGCAGCTAAGAGGCAGAAGGAGGAAAGAAAAAGGGAGAAGGATGGGGGCAATCTGAGTCCAGAATTCACAGGCTTCACAATATATGCATACCCTTCAGCTATTCCCATCTGACAGCAGCTGTCTCAATCATGGCAATTACCACTGGAATATAACCATTCCCCAAGAGGGACCTTGATATTTCAGATGCAGAAACCAATGTCCCAGCACCAAAGACAGAGCATGGTTTGGTCTAGTTTGTGGAGTGGGGGTGAATTTATTATTTATATTGTCCATTCCCTACTTCCAAAGACAGTTTTCATAACTTCAAAAGGTTCACCAGGAATAATCACTTCTGACTAGGAGTCAAGGTGATCTGCAAAAGTGTGCTCTTTTTTAAAAAAATTGGGCTTGTATCCATGTTTAACATCTTTATGATGTAGTAAGGGAGAACCTAACTTTCTGTTTGTTGGGGGGGGTGGTTAAATAATTGTTTTCTGTTTGATTTTTACCTCAGAAATGTCAGTGATTGCAAGTCTACCTCTCCCTCGTTGGAGAGCCCTCTAGGGTCTCAGGCCTGGTCTATACTAGGAAATTAGGTCGGTGTGAAAAATCCACACCCCTGAGCCATGCTGTTAATCTACCCAACCCCAGGGTAGACAGCACTAGTAGACTGGTTCTCAGGGAGGCGGAGTACCTAGGCTGACAAGAGAAGCCCTCCCGTCAGCGTAGTTAGTGTCTGCACTGAAGCACTACAGTGGCCCAGCTGCACTGTCTTAAGTAGTCTAGCCCTCACAGTATGGTTACTGTAAGCTCAAACACCTAATGGAAAGGGTGCAGTTTTTGACACTAACAAAAAGACATCCTTTATCTAAAATGTTCGTTAGTCATTGATTCTAAAGAGGTGTTACAAAAAATTTAAAAGGTCAAATTTTAAAAGAAAGTAGGGGCCTAAAGTTATTTAAGTACCTAAATCAGAGGCCAGATTTTCCAAAAGGTGCTGAGCATTCAGCAGTTCCTATGGATCTCAGTGGAGCTGTTATGTGGCCAACACCACTGAAAATCTATATACTTATTTAGGTGTCTAAATACAGACAAAGGAATGTAACTTAAAGTTCCCAACTAAGAAAATTTTAAACACTGACTAAAATTCCCTTCACCTCTCAATTGCTTACTTTTCACACACTTGACTTTTGTGATGTTATTTCACCAGTTCTTCAGTCATCATAGTCTGCCAGGGCAGACAAGACCTGAATTTCTAATGCCTAAACAAAATGGGGGGGAGGGGGGGAGGCTAAAAAAGCAGAAACCTGCCATCTTCTTCAATCCCCTCCCTCCTACACACAAAAGCTTTCAGACTTCCGTCATACATTACTTCAGTAAGGAGAGCACAAGCCCAATTTTTCCCCTTCCCAGGTCACCTTTTAAGAGCTGGTCTAGGTGTGAACACTAATGCATTCAGCTTGGACACCTTCACTTAGTTACTTACTTTCATTTGACACCACCCAGAGAATTTTTGAATGGAGCACTTTTCGTATACTCCAGCCCCATCGAGGCTCTAGTTTGCAAACATATAGATGAGCTCTGAGTTGTATGTTTCAGTACAATGGGTGATACTGCTTTCAGATTTGTACTATGGGAAAACTATGGGTTAATAAAGAAACAGAAAAATACTCATTATTTTACCTTAAAGACAAAATTATTCTTCTTCCAAGGTAATTGTGCACTGGGCAGGGAGGAAGGAGCAATGTCATAGTGGCAGTAATTCACAGGATGAAATGCTGACCTGATTGAAGCCAATGGCAAAACTCCCATTGATTTCAATGGGGCCAGGATTTCATCCATAGATTTAAGGCCAGAAGAGACGTGAAGATAATCTAATTTGACCTCCTGCATAACACAGGCCATAGAATTTCACCCAGTGATTCCTACATTAAGCCCATAACTTCTGGTTGATCTAGAGCACATCTTTTAGAAGGATATCTAAACTTTATTAAAAAAATTAAGTAACATAACAAACCAGATCCCTATGTAAGCTGTTCTAATGGTTAACTACCCTCACTGTTAAAAATACATGTTTTACTTCTAGTCTGAATTTGTCTTGCTTTAACTTCAAGACAGTGGAAATTGTTATGCCTTTGCCTGTGAATTAAAGAACCCTCTACTATCAGAAATTTTCTCTACATGTAGTACTTATCGATCATGATCAAATAATCACTTTACCATCTCTTTGTTAAGCTAAATAGACTGAGCTGCTTCTTTCATGTCTCACTGGAAAGGCAGTTTTTCTAAACTATAAATAATTCTTGTAGTTCTTTTCTGAACACTTTCTAATTTGTCAACAACCTTAAATGCAGCAAAGAGATCAAATTTTCCAGGTATCCACACAGGCCATTTGGAAAAGAAGATGGCTTCTGTTTTTCACATTTCTACACTTGTACTGATTGTCCCAGTGATGCCAGGAATTTGCACTGGTGATGAACATCAAGAAATCTCGCAGTACCAGTGCTAGGATGTTAAACGGTGGCAATGATAGAAGATATATTTTTAAAGAGTGATATAATTAAACTTGTGCAAAACCCTGTGTAGGCACACTTGTTTTGGTTTAGTTAAACTGATTCCTAACGGTTTTAAGCTAAACCAAAATAAGCCTGGTGTACACCACACTAAGAACATGCACATAGCCTTTTGGACCAGTTTAACTAAATCAGTTGAAAAAAAAAAATCACACCTTCAATAAATTGGCGCAACTTTCTCACATAGATCTGAGCTTGCGAATGCTGTGATGCACTTCATCTCAGATAGGATGAAGGCAGGGAGGGGGGTAACTAGCATCACTCAGCAGTGACCTCTGACTGATCAAAGCATGATGCTGATGGGTACTAAAATGAATGCCATCCTCTCCTATTTCTCTAGAAGGACAGTGAACTGGCTACAACATGGAGGCGAGAGGAGTAAAGACGGGAAATTTCAGGGAATCCATGCACTGCCAAACCATAATTGCCTTCCGTTTTTCTAACAATGCAAACAGTGCCAGCTGCCCAGAATAGGGTTCAGTTAATCTAATTCAGGTTTAAATTGAAGTGTGGGATGCATCACAGGTTGGACTGAATCACAGGATGACTCCAAAAAAGAGGGTATGAACTGTAGATAAAAAAAGGCAGGGACTTGTGGGAGTTCGGGAATACTTAGTATGTAGGACAGGTACAATCAGAGGGAGGAACAGAGGATGTAACTGGGAACATTCAAAACAGGAGTGAAAGTGAAACCGGCATGGGGGGGGAATAGCTCAGTGGTTTGAGCATTGGCCTGCTAAACGCAGGATTGTGAGTTCAATCCTTGAGGGGGCCATTTAGGGAACCGGGGTAAAGATCTGTCTGGAGATTGGTCCTGCCTTGAGCAGGGGGTTGGACTAGATGACCTCCTGAGGTCCCTTCCAACCCTGATATTCTATGATTACAGGGCAACAAAGCAGACAGATAGGTGGAGGAACTAGATGGGCTGCAAGATCTCCTTCCAGCCCAAAATGTTGCTATTTAAATAGGTAGCCAGTAGTTTTAAACATGACTGAAGACAAAATAGTTAGGAGGCCCCTAAACCTCCTGTTTGAATGAGTGAAATTGAGAAAGCAGCAGTGCTTGGGAGATTCAATTTAAAATTAGGAAATTTCCATAAAAGGGCCACTTGCCATCTTATCAGCACACTAAACAATACCAAACATTCAGGCTCACAGCAGGATTCTGGATGGCCAAAAGAAATGGGACTTGTATATACCAGCTGAAATGTCTAAAACTTTCTTGAAAGGGTTTGAGTTTTTTTCTTTGGTCACGGCTCATGTGTTTGAGTTACCATCCATCCTCAGATTCATGGCTAGTCCCACACCCTGTGTGCCTATGCTACAGGATAATTGCAGAGCCCAAAAGCTATTTGAGGAATCGTGACATGATCATATTGTATCACCCTATCAGGACACTGCGTCGAGACATGAAGATGCAAATGGTGTGACACAGCATTGGCCATCATAACACAAGTGCTCATTCAGATACTAATCTGGACATCCTGTGAACCATGGCTCAAAAGAAGAAAACAGCCGTTTTCCATGAGAATAAATCCAGGACTGCAGTCGCAACAACCCATTCTGGATTTACAGCAACATGTGACTGCAAGTGAACAGTTTCTAGGAGGTCTGTGTTTCTTTCTGTGAAAACTCGGAGTGGAGGCAAGGTGAAGAGCTAGTAGCTGTGAGCAATTGTTGACAATGAGGAAGTAGAAATGAGGCCCTGGATGAATGTGAAAAACACAAGTAACAAATAAAGAGTTGCTCTTGTGGGTAATTTTATCACAAAATGGCAGGATTACTTTATTATCTGTAGTACTAGTCATTGGAACCTCAAAGCAGGGTTCAGTTAAAAATAAAAACGCAATGCCCCCTCTCCCCCCCAAAAAAACAAAACAAAAAAACCCCACCCAAGGTCCAGCCCAAACCATCACCACAATCCCTTGAAATGAATGTACCCAAAGTACATACATGTTTGTGAGGTTTTCATAAAGTTTCTTAGAGGGAGGAAATTGGGGGAGGTCCTTACACTCACCCTATCATCCCTGCCCCTTCTCGCTTGCAATGGCAGGACTACTTCTGCAGCTGGAGTGGAAGGCACAGCTGACCAGGGCCTATTGTGGGGAAAGGGTGAACACTAAGGGACCAAAGGTTTGGATAAATTCAGCTAAGCACCCACACTCTGGGGCATACATTCTCATGGAAGTTTTTCAAGTATACACTTCACTAGGTCAGATAGGAAGCTTACCTCCCATGTGCCTAAAAGGTTTTTCCATTTACATTAACAATTTCTATCCAGATAAGGACCAATATGTGCTGCTGTATACTGGGATTGTGTATTGCTGATACTATCTGATAAAGCAATTGTGTCACTAGCAATACATTTGAAACAGGTTTTAAATTATATCATTTGGCTTCTTTATTTGGTTGAAGTGGTCCAAGAGAAAGGACTGGAGAGAAGTCTTCTATTGGTCTGCACCTAGTCTATACAGTAAGTCAAGTGGGTCTTTTTCCATATTCAGAAATTGCCAGTCCCCTTCCAGGCAATAGTTTTTCAGCATTCAGCCAAACTGAATTTGATTTGTGGATGAGCTAGCATGTAAACCCGATATACAAAGGTGAGCCATTTCTGAGGTCCATTGCAAACATGAGAGAAGAACAGGTTTATGAAATACTGCTTTGGTGAAAACTTTGGTCATGAATACACTGGTAATCAGAAAAATCAGCTGCCTGAGCCAATCGTCATTTCCTCACCAATACAAATGCAGGATTGAATGTAGGCCCCATTAATACACACTCAATGCAGTTGATTTCTCTTCCACAGTGCTAACTGTGGGGGCTGGGAGAATTCTTACCTCACGCATCCAGACACTGAATGGCCTCTGCCAAGAGTCCTTCTTCTCCAGATGCAGGTAGGCATTGAACAGGATCAGATAGATGTATCGTTCCAAATACTGTAGGCTCCTCAGTTGCAACGTCCGCATTTCCTTCTCGTCCTTGGCTGTTTTCCCCTGAAATGAAGGATGATATACTTGGAATGATTTAAAGTCACCACCACTGATTCCAAACAAACACCACATACAAGAATGCACTGAAAACAAAGATCTATATACCATGGGCCTAATTCTGAGCTGAGGTAAGCAGGAGGGGTAGGGTAGCTATAAGAAATAAGAGTACATTATTTCTTCATCTGGATAAAATAGTCAAGAGCAAGGAATATCATCGAAATTACATTATATGGTTATTTCTATTTCTGTGGAAGGGAAGAGTACAGTTAGCTTTAGTTTATTGGGGGACCTTTAAGAAATTAATCACTGGAATCTCAGCCTGTACTTAAGGCACCCCTTATCATAACATTTTAGGCTTTCAGTTCAGCAATTCCACAAGGATCAGAATGCCCTCTACTTTTTAAAAATAGTCCATCACTGAGGGGTTCTTCTCCCCTTTAGCAAATGACATACTGCAAAAAAGGTCTCCTTCCCCTTTAAGAATATTCCTACAGTTGAGATATTCCCCTTTTAATATCCATTGGTATCTATCCTGTGAGGCTTTCTCCAAGTAGAAGTTCCCATAATTTGGTGGGAGGTGTGAAGCCATAAAGAATCTATCACACTGGGGAACAAGTTGCATAAAACCAAGAGCCTTTCCTCACATCATCTTGTCTGTCAGTGAAGTCCCCCTGAAGGAGTTTATCACAACATTCCTACATGAGCACAAATCTCTCCACCATCCCCAGTCTCCAAATGCCCAGGAAGAAGAATTGTGCTGGTTCTTCAACCTCACCTTCCCACCATAGGGCAAACCAATGTTTACAAGAATGGGGGAGAAGTTTATTTTTAGTTTCACTTTTTTTGTTAAAGCTCTTCCATGTATTGTGATTCCTCAACACTACTGCACACCAGATAGATTTTACTTCCTGGAACACATTCTGTTCACACCATAATCCACAGCAGTTCTGGCCTATTATCCAGCAACACCAGTCCAAGGATTCGCTCACTATTTCTCATTGGTCTTTCCACATCATGCTGGTATAAATCCCTGTAAATCTCTGTAGAAGAGTCCTTGCTTTCCTTGACCAGGTCAGCTATTACGTTCTTATTGGACAAATCTCCCTGCTCATTAAGTACTATATCCCTTCCCTTGCTGCCCTATCGAGTGCCTGTCCTGGTTCTGCTTGCCCATTTTTTGATAGGCTATTATGCCGTTGAAAAAAAGTACTTTATGATCAGATTTTCCTCTCTTAAAGGGTTATGTCTCTCCAAGACAGGAAGACACAAAGCAGAGGAGTCAACACATTTAAGTTTTGTTGTTTCTTTTTTTAAAGTGGCATCACACTATGTCTCCTTGGCAACAACAAATGTAACAAGTGATTGCACAATACTTGTATCAAAAAATGAAGTTGAAGAGCAGTCTCAGGTAGATTCAATATACATAAAGCCCTAGGCTTCCTGTACGTCAACGAGCCCACCCCACCGCAGGCCACCCACAAAAAAACTAATTTTCTGCTCCCTGTACAAAACAAAGAAAACTATTCATTGTGTTTAAATCATGGGCTGCTTCAAAAGCATCCATGGGAATGAAAGACAACGTAGCCTAACCACCTTTTAAAGTTTAAGAACACTATGAAACGTGAGCCCCAATCCTGCTCGCATTGAGTTAGTTTCCATACTTACATGTGCAAACGTGGGCCCAGGTGTAAAGGAATGTTTTTACAAGTGCACATTAGCCTTTGCTTTCTGAGTCTGTGGCCCTTTATATCTGCTCCATTAATGACTTGAGACCTCAGTCTGTCTTGACCTTTAGGACACCTTAGTGCTCCTTGAAATCATCCTAGAATGGAGTATTTCTGAAGAAAGGCCCAATCAGCCTTCTGCTGGTGACAAAAATAAGTAAGTACTTGAAAATCATTCCTGGTTTAGCTTGGCAATTCAAGCTGTCATTAAACTGTGGCTTCAACTGTATGAAGAGCTCCTCTTTAAGATGTAGCCCTCAAAAATAGAAAAGGTATTGCTATGTGTGTGCTTGTGGGCACACGTGTAATATAGAGAAGGTCCAGGAATAGGCATTCCCTGCCTCACCAGACTGCAAACTATACCCTGTCTTTGTTATGGCTGTCCTATTTTTGAATGGCTATAGCTACTAGGCAACTGAGGGCTGGCTCTTCCTCACCTCCTGTCCCTAATCTGACTATACCACAGCAGTGACTAAGGGAGACATGGATTTGCAGGTGTCTGCTCTTTGATTCACAATTTCTTGCTGAGCTCTCAGAAGACCCTGCCTGTGTTCCCCTTGAATACCACACTGTAAGTCGACACTAGTTCCTTCTACATTCAAAATAGCTAATTCAAGAAGGGTCCAGAGCTTGTGAGAGCCACACAGAGATCTATATCAATAGAAAAATAAAACTACTATTATTTCCAAGATGAATGCAAGTCAAGACTGACAGACAAAGAATGATGTTCCCTATCACTCTGGTCCACTACACCAGCATCAAAACAAAGAAGTGGCACAACAGTCAATCAGCTGATGAGCAAGCTTAAGAGGAAGTTTGAGATAGAGACGTCAAACTATTAAAAGAAAATCCAGAACAGGTCTACAAATAGCATCTCCTCAATAGAGTGCTGGGAAAAAAACAAACCAAAATGGCAATATTAGGAACTGCGAGACTGGATCAGACCCGAGGTCCATCTAGTCCAGTATCTTGACAATGGCCAGTACCAGATGCTTCAGAGGAAGATGTAAGAACCCTGCGGATGTGAGATGATCTACTCCCCAACACATACACATTAGGTTTCATCCTAGTCCTGGTCTACACTACGAGTTTAGGTCGAATTTAGCAGCGTTAGGTCGATTTAACTCTGCACCCATCCACACGACCAAGCCTGTTTTGTTGACTTAAAGGGCTCTTAACATCGATTTCTGTGGTCCTCCCCGGCAAGGGGTTTAGCGCTAAAATCAACCTTGCTGGGTCAAAATTTGGGGTAGTATGGATGCAATTCGATGGTATTGGCCTCTGGGAGCTATCCCAGAGTGCTCCATTGTGACCGCTCTGGACAGCACTCTCAACTCAGATGCACTGGCCAGGTAGACAGGAAAAGCCCCACGAACTTTTGAATTTAATTTCCTGTTTGGCCAGCGTGGCGAGCTGATCAGCACAGGTGACCATGCAGAGCTCATCAGCACAGGTGACCATGGAGTCCCAGAATCGCAAAAGAGCTCCAGCATGGACCGAACGGGAGGTACTGGATCTGATCGCTGTATGGGGAGAAGAATCCGTGCAGGCAGAACTCCCTTCCAAAAGATGAAATACCAATATATTTGCCAAAATCTCTAAGGGCATGATGGACAGATGCTACAACAGGAATATACAGCAGTGCCGTGTGAAAGTTAAGGAGCTGAGGCAAGCCTACCAAAAAACAAAGGATGCAAACGGTCGCTCCGGGTCAGAGCCCCATACATGCCGCTTCTATGATGAGCTGCATGCAATTTTGGGGGTGGCCCCTACCACTACCCCACCACTGTCCATGGACGCCCGCAAGGGGGGAGTCTCATGCAACAGGGATGAGGAGTTTGAAGATGAGGAGGAGGAGGTGGTTGAGGATAGCGCATAGCAGGCAAGTGGAGAATCCCTTCTCCCCGGCAGTCAGGAACTGTTCATCACCCTGGAGCCAATACCCTCCCAGCCCTCCCAAGGCGAGCTCCCGGACCATGAAGCCAGAGAAGGCACCTCTGGTGAGAGTGTACCTTTGTAAATAGAATACAGGGTTTAAAAGCAAGCGTGTTTAATGATTAATTTACCACGCCAAGCCAGTATCAAGTAGTCTGGAATCATTGCAGAACAAAACTTTGCAGCGAATGGACCCGGGCTTTGGCTGTTTGCCTTTGGCTGAAAATAAATCATCCCCGCTGTTAGCCATGCAGTGGGGGGAGGCCCGTTCATGCTGAGCTGTTCACGTTTGGCTGACTAGGATCTTCCCCGATACTAGCCACGTTGAGGGGGGGAGGGGAAGAGGGGGAGGAGGGGGAAAAGGGTGAAGCGATCATTCTAGAAAATTGGGGGGGGGGGGATGGATTGTGCTGCACATTCACCTGAAGCCGCAGCCCCTCCTTTTAAATGGCCAACCCAACGGGCTTTGCTTGGTATGGGAAAGGAGGGCGCTGCTGTTTGAAACTGTTCCCACATGTTATGAAGGTTGAAGAAACCGAAACCCTTTGCCTTACCATGGCTGCCCGCAAGCCGAATTTTGTTGCCCAGCTGAGTGTATGTGATGTCTCACACCAAACCAGCAGGCACTCAATATAAGAGGCAAAATGCGACCTTGTAGCAAAACCACATGTGCTTGTAATGTGAATCGCTTGATTCTGTGTGAAATAGTCTACCCTTTGTTCTCTAAAATGTATCTTTTAAAATACTACTCTCCCTTTTTTTCCCTCCCGCAGCTACAAATGTTTCTACACTCCCCCTATCATCTCCATTCCAGAGGCTAGCGCAGATTAGAGGGCGAAAAAAATGCACTCGCGACGAGATGTTCTCAAAGCTCATGCAGTCCTCCCGTACTGAAAGAGCTCAGCAGAATGCGTGGAGGCAAACAATGGCAGAGTCCAGGAAACGTTAAATGAACGTGATGAGAGGAGGGAGGAGCACACTGAGATGCAATGCTGAGGCTAATGGGGGAGCAAACCGACATGCTCAGGCGACTGGTGGAGCGGCAGGAAAGGCAACAGGAGCACAGACCGCCGCTACACCCGCTTGTAATGGTCTCCGCCGAGGTTCGGCCCTCAGCGGGGCTGTGGGGTATCCCACCGCCTCGCTCTGGTCTGCCGTCAGTCCTGGTCCAGCGGCAGTCTGGGACAGCAAACACACGGTGAGGGACTCAGGCCCCTAAGCAGGGGCTGAGCCAATAGGTCAGAAAAAGCCCCGGGCCCTCAATCAGGGCGGGGCAGCAACCACGCAGTCTGGAGCTCAGGCCCTCAAGCAGGGGCTGAGTCAATAGTTTGGGAACCCAGGCCCTTAAGCAGGGGCTGAGTCAATGTTTGTAGCAGCCCAGGCCCTAGGTCAGGGCGGGGCAGCAATCAAACAGTCGGTCAGGAACCCAGGCCCTTAAGCAGGGGCTGAGTCAAGGAGCAAGAGGTTCCAGCCTCTCTAGGCCAGGAGAAAGGGGGAGTTTGCCACCCAAGGGTGGCAGGGGGGACGCAGGCCCTCCCACTCCACTGCGTCCCAGCCCGGGGCCCTAGCAGCAGCGGAAACTCACTGCTGTCAGTGGGGATCCTGGCCGCAACACACTGACATAGGCTCTGGCAGCGCTGCAGCCAGACTGAGGTCGGCTGCCCCCGGGCTACTTCCACACTCCCCCTCGTAGGGTACCTGGGCCAGACTAGTGTCCTCGGTGCTCTCCACCAGCATCGGTTCCTCCGGGTAGGTAGCGAAGGGTATGCTCGGCTCCTCCTCGGGATAGCTGGAAAGGGGCAGGCTCGGCTCCTCCTCGGGATAGCTGGAAAGGGGCAGGCTCGGCTCCTCCTTGGGGTAACTGGAAAGGGGCAGGCTTGGCCAGTCCTCCTCAGGGTACCGGGTGAGGGGTAGGCTTGGCTGGCCTGGTGAGTCAGCAGACCGGTCGCGGCCTGCTGCTGTCTCCCAAGCGGGAGCTCGGCCACAGACGTCTGCTCTCTCCGCCGGCTTGTTCTCCACTGAGCTCTGCAGGCGGGCTTTTATACTTCCGGGTCGGCGCCGTGTCCTCTGAGGGCCGTGACCTCTGAGGGGCGGGCGCCGGACCCAGTGGATCCGCCCATGTTGGTGTTAGGGGAGGTTCGGCCCTCAACAGGGCTGTGGGGTATCCCACTGCCTCGCTACACCGCTGTATAACTGCCTGCCCTCCTCCCCAAGTTCCATATCCTCCTCACCCAGATGCCCAAGAATGGGGGGGGGGGGAGGCTACGGGCACCCAGCCACTCCACCCCAAAGGATTGCCCAAGCAACAGAAGGCTGGCATTCAATAAGTTTTGAACTGTAGTGTGGCCTTGTCCATCCCTCCTCCCCTCATCCACCACCCCACCCGGTGCTTCCCTCCTCACCCACCCCTCCCGGGCTACCTTGCAAGTTTCCCCCCTATTTGTGTGATGAATTAATAAAGAATGCATGATTTGGAAACAATAATGACTTTATTGCCTCTGAAAGTTGTGATCGAAGGGGGGAGGTTGGTTGGCTTACAGGGAAGTAGAGTCAACCAAGGGGGCGGGTTTTCATCAAGGAGAAACAAAGAGAACTGTCACACCGTAGCCTGGCCAGTCGTGCAGCTGTGCTCTTCTAATTGCCCTGGTGTCTGGCTGTGTGTAATCGGCCGCCAGGCGATTTGCCTCAACCTCCCACCCCACCATAAACATCTCCCCCTTACTCTCACAGATATTGTGGAGCACACAGCAAGCAGCAATAACAATGGGGATATTGGTTTCACTGAGGTCTAACCTAGTCAGTAAACTGCGCCAGCGAGCTTTTAAACGTCCAAATGCACATTTTACCACCATTCTGCACTTGCTCAGCCTATAGTTGAACTGCTCCTTACTACTGTCCAGGGTGCCTGTGTATGGCTTCATGAGCCATGGCATTAAGGGGTAGGCTGAGTCCCCAAGGATAACTATAGGCATTTCAACATCCCTAATGGTAATTTTCTGGTCTAGGAAGTAAGTTCCTTCCTGCAGCTGTTCAAACAGACCAGAGTTCCTGAAGATGCGAGCGTCATGTACCTTTCCCGGCCAACCCACGTTGATGTCGGTGAAACGTCCCTTGTGATCCACCAGTGCTTGCAGCACCACTGAAAAGTACCCCTTGCGGTTCATGTACTGGCTGCCAAGGTGGTCCGGTCCCAAGATAGGGATATGCGTTCCGTCGAACGCCCCACCACAGTTAGGGAACCCCACTGCAGCAAAGCCATCCACTATGACCTGCACATTTCCCAGAGTCACTACCCTTGATATCAGCAGCTCAGTGATTGCATTGGCTACTTGGATCACAGCAGCCCCCACAGTAGATTTACCCACTCCAAACTGATTCCCGACTGACCAGTAGCTGTCTGGTGTTGCAAGCTTCCAGAGGTCTATCGCCACTCGCTTCTCAACTGTGAGGGATGCTCTCATGGTGGTATTCTTGCGCTTCAGGGCAGGGGAAAGCAAGTCACGAAGTTTCATGAAAGTGCCCTTACGCATGCAAAAGTTTCGCAGCCACTGGGAATCATCCCAGACCTGCAACACTATGCGGTCCCACCAGTCTGTGCTTGTTTCCCGGACCCAGAATCAGTGTTCCACAGCATGAACCTGCCCCATTAACAGCATGATGTCCAAATTGCCAGGGCCCGTGCTTTGAGAGAAGTCTGTGTCCATGTCCTCATCACTATCGTGATCGCGCTGTCATCGCCTCCTCGCCTGCTTTTGCAGGTTCTGCACATACTGCAGGATAATGCGCGAGGTGTTTACAGTGCTCACAGCAGCAGCAGTGAGCTGAGCAGCTCCATGCTTGCCGTGATATGAGGTCTGCAGGAGAGCAGAGTTGCAGCAGAAGTGGTGGAGGTCAACGGTTAGCACCGCGCACATTTCCCAAAGGAGAAAACATGTACCCGGGAGCCCATGACAGAAACATGGAGAAATTCGCTATCGAGGCAATAGCAGCAGAGCAGAGTTGCAGCGGAAGCAGTGTATGATGATGGTTTGCAGACCTACTGCACCATCTGCTGCCAGCAGCACCCAGGACACAACAGCGGCGGTGTCGGTGAGCTGAGCGGGCTGCAAACTTGCTGTGGTATGGCGTCTGTGCAGAAAAAAAGGCGCAAAACGATTGTCTACCATTGATTTCATGGAGGGAGGGGAGACTGACGACATGTACCCAAAACCACCCGCGAAAATGTTTTTGCCCCATCAGGCATTGGGAGCTTAACCCAGAATTCCAGTGGGCGGCGGAGACTGCGGGAACTGTGGGATAGCTACCCACAGTGCACCGCTCCGTAAGTCGAAGCTAGCCACTGTAGTGAGGACGCACTCCGCCGACTTAATGCGCTTAGTGGGGACATACGCAATCGACTGTATAAAATCGATTTCTAAAAATCGACTTCTATAAAATTGACCTAATTTCGTAGTCTATACATACCCCTACTGTCTACTAGTTAGAGGCTGGCTTAAGCCCTGAAGCATGAGATTTAACACCCTTTCCAAAATGTATAATCACTAATTGTAATAACTGAATATTCTTGTTAGCTATCTAAATATCCAATCCCTCTTTGAATCTTGCTAAATTTATGGCTTCAACAATCTCCTGTGGCAAGGAGTTCCACAGTCTACTTACACACTGAGGAGCATATGTAGCTGAGAAGAGTATTAGGAGAGCATATCTCTAAAGTAAGGACACAAAATAGTTGCCTTAATTTAAGGCTTTTTATTTATTAATATTTGAGAGAAAAACAGTAACAGGAAAACAAGGAAGCAAGAACACCAGAGTACGTACGAAGCTGGAGTGCTAAATACTCAAGGCAAGAGGACAATTTTGCTTTTAATTACATTTCCATTCAAAACTGGTTATCTGAAAAACTTGTCAATTTTTAAAAATAGCCTATTAGATGAATGGCCTTTCATTTAGTAATATTAACAGATAAAAAAGCATAAGAGGAGTACCCAAAAAGTAGTTTTCAAATGCTATAGAATTATGCAGTTTAGAATTAGATTCTGTGCAGCAGGATAAGGAAAAGTCAATATTTATTGCTTAGCAAATCAGCAATCACCCATATCTGGAAAACTCTTGTTTCTAATTGCACACACCTGCTATGGTATGTTATTTTACAAATATACCGTATGACCAACTGTAAAATTTGGAAGCAGTGGACTCAAACCTCCACAGCCAAGATATTTTGTAATCCCTCTTCCCAAGAATATATGAAGCTGTGGGCTGTTTGCCAGGGGAACACAAAAAAACCTGGGGGGAAGGGGGGAAAAGAGTACAGAAAAGTTGTGGACTAATTTTACTGCTTTTTCTTTCCTATTTAAATGTCTTTATTCTCTTCCTCCATTACTATCTTCAATTCATTCAGTGTTCAGCTTCCTCCTTTCTGTCTGGTTTCTCCTTCGTTTTCTCTTCTGTCTCTTTTCCCAAAAAATTAATCCTCTTCCCTTTTTCTAGACTAGAGACCTTTCTTCCTTTCCACTGGTCTTCCTTTGTTATTTTTTCCCCATTTGTCCTCTAACTCCTAGTGATTTCTTCTTTTCTCTCCCTCAAATCAAATTCTCTCTGGTCACATATGTCTCTGCCCACACTTACGTTGCCCAGTAACTTCTCCCTGTCTTCTGCCGTCCCTGCTTTTGTCAGAATCCCTTCCCTCCCGTGCTGGTCCTCTCCTTTCCCACAGACTCTGAGTGCTCCATGTTCCAGCTGGAACACGTGGTCCGAGCTGCGCACTGATCAGAAGAGTACTTTTATGTTAGAGTGAGGAGTGCTCCTGAAGGCTGTGACCACTGGCTGGCTCCCCTCCTCTGGCCTTGTGTTTGAGGCAAGGTAAGGAGCAGTGGTATCTGTAACAGAGGAGCAGGCTGGTGAGGAGCAGCATGCCAGAAAGTAGCAGGCTTTGCCAGAACAGCTTCAGACCCTTGGCTTGAGTGGGGGAACAGCAGGTGTCTGGTGACGTCTGCAGTCTAGCACAGAGCCAGGACTTCAAATCTCCCTCTGGCAGGAACTCAGAGCGATCGTGAGGGACAGCAGGATAAATGTTACTTTTCAGGAGTCTCCTGCTTCAGAAAGCAGGCTTGGGAGGCCTGAAGTTATGATCATTTCAGGTAATGAGCAGGAATGTATCATATAAAATAGTCATGGCAATAAGCACATAGTAAATCTTTTTCTAAACCAAGCTATAGCAGAATGATGGACGCTGGCACTGAAGCAGGTCAATTACAAGAAATACAGTTCCAATGAGCTCAGGTAAAACATTTAGGGAAAAATATCTCAGTTTAATAGGTTCAATATTTCTAAATAAGAAATTAACTTCTTATTTAACGATTGACACAAGCAATGTCACATGCTCCATAAGTAGGTGCATAATAAAAATGGTATAAACAGCTATAAAAAAAAAGACAGCAGTTAGGAATTGTCAAAGCTAACTAGGGGATTTGGAGGCCCAATTATCCTCTATGCAACATGGGCCTCCAAATCCCCTAGGCCGGTTTGAAAATCTCAACCAATGTCAATATTGTAGCAGGGTGCACTCCCAGAGCATGCTGAGTTTGGAGCGGCAATCACCCTTGTTTGTGACGGCACTCTCAGCCATCAGCATGGTTTGGTTGCCAAGGTGTCTTAGTCCAAACATCACAAAATAAAAGGCTTCTGTCCCAGCCTTAAGGTGGGCACAGCCCTTCTCTCCAGAGGCTCTTCTACCTTTCTTCAAGCCCTACCCTTCCCCTGGGCTCAGCTCTAGCCCCTCCTGGGCTCTGCTCAGTCTCCCCATCCTCCTGCTGTTCACCAGGGTCCCTGCAACACCTCACTAGGTGAAAGTATAAACAGCTTCCCAGACATCCACAACCCTGAAAAGCCACCAATAATGTAGTCTCTCTCTCGCCCACACACGTTTAAAATAACACCAAGAATTTTCCTTCGATCTCTAGGGACTGTCTCAACCTGCAAAGGGTACAGCTACACTGACTTCTGCTTTTCCAGCAACCTTCTCTTCAAGCTAAGTTTGATTCTACTTAATTGCATCATTCTCTCTCCATATGCTTGCCAAGTAGCATGTGTCCTATTTATCTGCTTGCTGAGGTTTTCTCCTTCTTTCTGGAGAATTGTGCAAGTACTACTAGCGGGATTGGTGCTGACTGATGACAAGGATGTTGGCTAGGGTTACCATCCGTCCGGGTTTCCCCGGACATGTCCGGCTTTTTCAGTGTTAAATGGCCGTCCGGGGGGGATTTCTAATTAAGTAGAAATGTCCGGGACTTCCCCCTTCCCCTTGTGCGGCGCGTCTGATTGGACGCCTGGCCTGATTGACAGCTGCTCGCAGCCACTAGGGCCTCTAGCAGCCAGAGTCCCTCCCCCTCCCCCGCTCCCACC